>NC_068984.1:49530843-49542625 GCF_001194135.2 Octopus bimaculoides | reverse complement strand
TATATATATCTTATTAATTTTTCTTACTTGTTTTAGTCAGTTGACTGTGGCTATGATGGAGCACCACCTTGAAGGGTTTCAATCAAGCAAATTGACCACAGGACCTATTTCTTTTAAGCTTGGTACTTTTTCAATTGGTTTATTTTGCTGAACTGCTAAGTGATGGAGACATAGACAAACCAAGACCGGTTGTCAGTGGTGGGAGACAAACACAGACACACACACATAGACATCTAGATATATACAATGGGCTTCATTCAGTTTCCATCTACTAAATCCTCTGACAAGGCTTTGGTCAACTCAAGGCTATCGTAGGCTCAAGGTGTCATGCAGTGGGACTGAACCCGAAATTATGTGGTTGGGAAGCAATCTTCTTACCACACAGCCCTCCCATGACCACGCTCGAATGGTGCTTTTTACATGCCATCCACACAGGGGCTAGTGAGGCGACGCTGGCAACCATCACACTTGAATGCTGCTTTTTACGTGCCACTGGAACGGGAGCCAGTCAGCAGCCCTGGCAACAATCATGCTCGAATACATATATATATACAATATATGTTAATATATATACACATGTATTTATATAATATATATGTAAATGAATATGATGTATAGGCACATCCATCCATGTATGTGTGTGTGTGTGTGTATATGTACAGAGAGAGAGGGAGAGAGGGAGAGAGAGAGAGAGAGAGAGAGAGAGAGAAGGAAATATAATAATCCTTCAGGGTCCATGTTCTATGCTGGCATGTGATGGTTTGAGAGGATCTGGTGAGTTCAATGACTGCATCATACTTAAATGTTAGCTTTGCCATGTTTTTCATAGCTGAATACTCTCCCTAACACCAACCATTTTACAGCGTGCATAGAGTGCTGTTTTCTTTTTTTTTTTTTGTGGCAGCAGCCCTAGTGATGTCAATATGTAACTTGCACAACTAAGATTCCCTTTAACTGTGTCAGGCTGCAGCAGAAAGGTTTAAAATGTGAGGTAAGGGGCCAGAACAGATTTCTTGCTGGAGAGGAGAAACATGACTACTCCCATTATGTAAGCGAGAATGCGAATAACTGGATAGAGCTAGATGATGATAAAAATAGTGATGAGGGGGGTCTCAAGTTGGACCCTCAAAGTACAAAGAGAGTAGAAGTGACTGGGGGATGCTAAGTATATGTCGGATAGAAAGTAAGAAAGAGTAGGCAAGAACTGTAGAAATTGGGCAGGGTTGGGGGTGGTGGTGAATTTAATGATTGGTGCATAAGGTGTGGTAGATGCACAATGATACAATGTGTTGGAGAGTAGTAAGGGAAGACCAGCAGAACAGTAGCAATAGAACAGTATACAGGGGAAGAATGAATGAGAGAGAGAGAGAGAAATGATTTGTATGTATTGTGGTTGAAGGTGACCAATGTAAAATTTGAATGCAGAGCACAGGAGTAAGATGGATATGTGGTAACAGGGAAAAACTGGTGAAGTATGCAGATACACAAGACAAAACATGCACACATACATACACACCCACAAACACAAATGTGTGTATATACACCCATTATGTTCCAGAATCTTAGTTTTGCAGAGATTGGTGGGTCTTCCTGAGAACTGCCTATTGACAGTCATCCTGGTCCTTTAGCCTCTCCTCCATCAGATTCAAGAGCCTGAGGTGAGCCTCTACCATTTTGACACATATCTTCCTAGGTCTCCTTTGGAAACTTCTTTCACATTAAGTTATAAACCTTTCTTTATACAGCTGTCCTCAACCATGCCTAACACATGTCCATACTAACACAGTTTTCATTTTTGTAACCTGCATCTGATTCTTCTTTTATAACCAGTTTTTCTCTCAAGACATTTGTACTTTGTTGTTCATATGCACTTACACTGTACATCCAAAGAAGCATGGTAGCTTAATTATTTTCAGTCTTCTCAAGTCCTCTGCATTCTAGCCCACGACTACAATGTATGGATATACACACATGCTCACATATACGTACACAAGAACATGGATATATGTAGTTAAGGATTATATTTACATGTGTTTGTATGTATGTGTGAGTGTGTGCCCAAGTCTGTACACGTATATAGAATTACACAGTTAAGTTTTCAGCAGTACAACAAACCTTTACTAGGCATTAGTTTAAGAATATTCATTCTAAGATAAAAATATTTTGAAACTAAAATAAGTGTTACCACAAAGGCTTTCATATAAATTCTTTTTATTAGAAATCTATTTATTTCAGCTCACTAATCATTCATTTTCATTGAATAACAGTCAAATTTTCTCCTCAAATATTAAATGAAAAACTAAAGAAGTTGACTCAGTGTTTAATGATAGTCATCAAAAATACTGAAAGAGAATTTATAATTACTTTATTGAAATCCTAAGTGAATAATGCTTGCTATTGTATGCATGATTGCACACACACACACACACACACTAGCAAACAAACACACACAGATACAAACACATATATGAATAAATTATACAATTACTTACTTGGACATTATGTGGTATTGAGTGTTTTGAATATTGGTGCATTCGCAGATGGCATCTCCGTAGATATCGCTTGCCACAATGGTTACAAGCAAACTTCAACAGTTGCTCACGGTACTTATGCTTCATGAGCACATGCTTGTCTCGCAGAAATTCCAAATAGAAGCCACGATTACAGTATGGGCAAAAATGTCGTACACTTGGATGTTCCTGACGTGCATGATCAGAAAGAGACTTGAGTGATTTCCCTTCAAAGCTGCAATCAGATTCTACACATCGCAAATTTTGCAGGACACTACATGAAATCTCATTTTCCTTTAAGGAGTGGACTCGTAGCAAATGTACCACTAGGGTTCTGTTGGAAGCAATGTACTTGAGGCAAATTGGACAGCGGAACTCTCGTTTCTTATAACCTTTCAAATAAAGTGGCTTGGGTTTTCGACCACGTTTCTTAAGCTCTTTCTTCTTTTTGGTCTTCCAGGATGGTATTGAAATCTTGCTTTTTACTAATTTGCCATCCTTGAAAAAGAACTTTGAAGGTGATGCATGACAACCTTTCCAGTGATTCATTTTACAATGGAGACGAAGGGTACTATAATGCTTAAATATTCTTTGGCACCTCAAACATGTATATTGTTTTTTTAAATTTGGCAGATTATAAACTGCTATCATTCTGTAAAAACTTCTCAAGTAGCTATAATGAGAACGTAACCATTTGCTAAATGACAAATGTGAAAACGATGATTTATTGTGTTTAAGAAGTAAATGTTTCTTCATGGTGCTTAATGTTCGGAAAGGTTTATCACAAATCTCACAATGAGCTTTGATAGATTTTGGAAGATAAATACGAGGTCGAATCCTAAATAAAGATTTTTTCTTGGGTTTCTTCCTTGATGCAACTAATGGTTTAGGCAATATTTTCTTAGGTATGACTGGCTTTGAGTTATTTAGTCTTTTCTTTATCAACGTTGATTTAGGACTTCGCTTTTTACGTTTTTTACCTCGCCTTGAATTCCAAACTGGAGGAAATTCATCATCATCAGAATCACTAAAATATAAAATAGGATGAATTGTTTTACGATTATGACGAGTTTCATATCGGGCATTTTTCGTTTCACCAGCAGGATCTGTAGCAGACATTGAAATGTTTACTGGCATCACATTAGACTCAGGCTGTTTTGTTTGGCTTTTACAGTCATCTCGTGAGGTAATCTTTTGGAGAATTACTGTCAGTTTTTTGTTATGGTCTGTATTAACAGCATAACTATCAAACTGCTTTGGAACTTCTTGATTAGATGAAAAATTATCAGGTTTTTGAGTTGGTTTTTCATTTTCAAGCAAAGATTCAATAGTATGTTTGTGAGGCTTTCTGTACTTTGGTATTTCCTTGGGTGAGTCCTTTGATTGGATAAGTTGTGTTATAGAATTCCTTGGATACTCACTAGAAGGAGAACTCCTTCTTGTAATATCACAGCCATTTTCATTCCAAGGTTTTAATGTATCCAATTCTGATTTCACATATCCAAGTGAATCACTGTTTGGAATCCCACCAGGGTTTGGAGCAGACTGCACTTTTGTTAATGATGACATGGAAGATTGCAAGTTTCCATTTTTCTCTCTTCTTTCATCAATGGATGATGAATAGGAATTTGAGTCATTAAGAGAAAGGTTAAGAGGAGCAACATCCTCTTCATCATCAAACACTTGCTTTGGTCTAGGCTGATAACGACGAGACATCTGTTTCCTCTTTTGAGCACCGGTACATTTCTCAATCATATGCAGCCTTAACATATCTGTTCCTTCCATTGTACTTTATAGTCCTCAGACATGAAGATAAAAGAACATAACCTCCAGATGAAATTTGCTCCTGCAAAATAATAAATAAGTATGTTATATTGAAATAAATATTTTAATAAATAAAGATTAATGAATAACAAACATTATTTAAATACCAAACATTATTTTTAAAAAAAGCAACTGAAACTGAATAAATATTTTATTTCTGTTAGGTACAAAGCTATTGCTTTGTATATGAAAGAAAATACAGTAAATGCATGCTGTTGGGGTAGTATTTATTATTTTAATATCAATAATACTGTTAAGGCAGCAAGGTGGCAGAATCATTAGTATGCTGGGCAAAATGCTTAGCAGTATTTTATCTGTCTTAACGTTCTGAGTTCAAATTCTGCAAAAGTCAACTTTGCCTTTCATCCTTTCAGGGGTAATAAAATAAGTACCAGTCGAACACTGGGATTGATGTAATAAATTTATCTTCTCCCCTGAAATTGTTGGTCTGTACCAAAATTTGAAACCAATATCAATAATACTGTTATCTCAAATTAGAAATGGTATACAAAAGTATCCTGTTCAAATGGATATAATAAACTCCTTGAAAAATACAATAAAACTGTAGGAATTTATTTCTTATAAAAATGCAAAGTGCATTTTTTTTAAAAGAGAAATTATATATACACCTTATATAAGACAATGACACTGAAGAAAAATATTTTTTGTATCATTTCATATACAATATAAATCCTTCCATATAACTTTGGAGGGAGCTGGATTAACTCTGGATTAATTTTTCTGTAATAAAATTAAATTTCTTGTATTGTTATGTGATTTTATAATTTTAAAATTGAAGTTAATGAGAAGGTATATCACAATCTATCTTTGTACAGAATAAGCTTAGTATTCCAGACCTTTATATGTTACAGTGCTCTTTCAGCAAAGCATTATCTCACAATTGTCTTCACAGAAGTAAAGGAAGTCACATTTTATCATCATCACATTTTATATAATCAGTAAAAGGAAATAATCACAAGAATTTAGAAAGAAAGAAATTTTGATAATTTTCAAATACATGCATTTTGATATGTAATAATTCCAATGCTGGAACTCTGTATGAAAATAATTCTTTCTTTCATTTTTTCTTTCTAACTTTATTATCAAATTTTCACAGCTACATCCATTTTTATTTTGATAACTCTAGAACACACTCTCAGTTTTGTATAACAAGAAAAGCATATTAATTTTATAGAAAATCAAGAATTAATATTTGATGAATGCATGTAGTAGTTAGCAGTAGGGGATCCACAAAATGATATTAATAATGAACAGCTCTGGTTGCTGATGCAATGTAGTAGTTAGTTTTTTTAGACATGATAGGTAGTTTAATTTGCTAATCAAGGATACATAATAAATGATGTTGTCTGTTTTGAGGGCTATTATTTCTGATGGCAACAAAAGTAACTATAAGGGAGTTACACTACTTTAATAACAGTGTATGAGTACTGAATACTGATCTGCCAAGACTAGAGAAAAATGAGTGAAGGACATATAATGTTAACTTGCATGTGAGAAAGCAGAACAGTAGTAGTAAAGGTATTAGAAGACATATATAGGAAAGAAAATTGCAATTTTAGGTTGTAATGCAAACAGATGATGAGTGTTGGATAAAAGGCACCCTGAGCAGTGAGGGAAATGCAGCATAGGAAAATGCAGTAGTAGGAAATATAGGCAGAAGTGATATCAAATCTCAGCATGTTAGAGTTCTTGAAACAGATAATGAAACAGGTAATGAAAGATGCAATGCAAGCAGTGATTTACTATACTACAGATAGGTTCAACATATACCTTCAAATAAAAAAAAAGGCTATAGAACAGTGATGAGGATTAATCATCTACTTTCTGTGTTATTATATGCAGTGTTATAGTTATTATCTTATCATCCTTATTAGAAACTTGTGTTATTTCAATACATCTTATTAAGGGATACAACAGCTACAAATAAAAAGACTTATCTGTCTGCCTTATGGTCCCAGTGGACGAAATGGAAACAACGTTGCCTTGGAGGCAGGTGAGGGAGACACATTGAAAAAGCTACTTCAACTCATGGGGCTCACACAAATAGCCATCTCTATTTTGATATTAGTAGGATGTAGTATGAGAGTGGGAGGGAAAATGTTAGAGATGTCCACTACCACAGGCTCAATGACAAGTCTGCCAGAGAATGGCTGGTACCTTGACATTTTACCCTCTTTGGCTTGATATGGCAGCAAAGCCTGGGCTGGCAACCAAACACACCAGGTCGCCTCTGGAGAAGGTGTTGCAGTATGTGGCATCCCAGATGAGGTGCCTACCACCTCTGAATGTGAAAACTGTCATGCTATCCAGCCTTTTACTGTCCCCTCTGATCAACCCTACTGGCAAAAGCTGGGAAGGGAAGCCTGTGGCATCTCGGACTTTGAAGTTTTTCTATAATCCTTTTATATACTTTGATTACTTTTGTAACTTTTTTCAAACACCATTTTGATTCCTCAGTTTAACTACGAAATTTTGGTCTGTTACATTTGCAGCTTTTGAAATCTTTATTCAAAAACAGATATTAACATTTCAATGGATATATAATAAAGTTATATGAACAGCTTTATGACAATTTCTAATTAATATGATTTAGAAAAAATGTTACACGGCATGTCAACAATGAAGATTCTATAATTATAAACTGTATCAAATTATGTGCAAGTCAAAATGGCAGAAAATAATTAACCAAAAAGATATTGATAATTTCTTGAAAATTTATAATCTAAAATCATTTTAAAATTAGTCTGTGCTCTCTCCAAGAGATTGTGTTTCAACTCTAGATTATTTAAGAGTTCTTCCAATCAATTCGCCTTTTTAAAAATATGATCACTGGTTGCTCATTACTTTCTTTACATTTTTCAACCATTTTCCTCTCATAACTTAATAATTAGTGACCTAAGAAGACAATCTTTCTACACTAATTATTAGAAAAATCTAATTAATAAGGTTTACTAAAACTTATTTAATACCTTACCCTCTTATTCAATCCAAATGTGCTTAGCTAAAATGTGATTAGGCATCTTTGAATTGGGGGCGCGAGTACATGTACTAAATATAATCTTTCATAGATATTCTGCTACACAAATAAGACAACTTATTATAATTCCTGATCAAATTTAGAATTTATTTGACTGATCTGTACGTCTCTCATGAGTACTCTTTAATCTTTGGTTTGCTGATAAGTTATGTTTTTGTTTGCTAAACTAGAACTGCAAAGGACATTGTACTTCTGCACTTGCTAGTTCTATTTATGCTTTGTCAAAATATCCTGTTTATTACAGATAACATCTATTATGAAATCTTGTTAGTAATTAACTCTTCTTTTTCAGCAATACTATAGTTTAAAAAAAATTCATCTCAATCATAGCTCTCTTCCTTTCTTCAATAGTTTTTCAAATGTCATTTATTTAAAGCATAAACAATCATATACACCATACCACCTTCTGTTTCAGACAATACACATTAAAAATAGTTTCTAATGTATGATGCTTTCGAGTTATTTAAACAGAATTATTGGATAATATGACTATATATAAGAGTTTGAGTTGTACGGAATAAAAAAAAAATTTAATTAGGAAAATAGTCAAGAATCATGATACTGTGCACATTTCAGTTGTATCAACTATGTGTGTTCACTGATATATTGTTTTGGTAATCAAACCATAATTACCCTGTATATCATTTGTTAAACTAAATTGCCTTGAGATATCTCATAGATTACCAGCAATTATGTGTACATATGAGCAGCTTACAGCCTGAATAGCCATGTGTTGCTTTGACATCATGTTGAACACTCAAGAAAAATTATGCTGCAATTTTGCCCATAGATCCAGGTCCAGTTCCACTGTGGCACCTTGGAGAAATGTCTTTCACTAGCCTCAGGCCAACCAAAGCCTTGTGAGTGGATTTGGTAGACAGAAACTGAAAGAAGCCCATTATATATATATATATATATATATACATATATATATATATATGTATGTATGTATTAGTATATATACATGCATGTATGTGTGTGTGTATACCACCTGACAACTGGTGTTGGTTTGTTTACATCCCCATAACGTTGGCAAAAGAGACTGATAGAATAAGTACCAGGCTTAAAACAAGAAGTAATGGGGTTGATTCATTCAACTGAAAACTCTTCAAGGCAGTGTTCTAGCATGGTCACAGTCTAATGACTGAAACAAGTAACAGATAAAAGATAACGATGTAATGTCCATCCAAATCCATATGCCAAGGAAACTATAGGTGCACAGCAAAATGTATTTAAACAGGTAGATAACCTGGTGATATTGTTGTTTAGTAAGAGAACAGAGGTATTTAAAAACAATGACACTGATGAATATTTATGAAAGGTTCAAAGAGGTCTTAAAGTAGAATGTAAATTACAAATACACTCTTAACATCTTGTTGAAATTTATTTAGTCAAACACTCACTACTGCAGTGTTTGAGCAGAAAATACCTTAAAAATGGGTTTGTTTATTCAAAGGCACGTAGTTTATTTACTTGCCAGACTTGTGAAAATTGGCATTATTGCAGAATGTTTTCTTTTAATGTGCTAAAAATAATATTATGCACACGTAATTATTAATTTATTACATAATAACTAAAATCTAGATACACTCAAAAGGGACAATGAAAAAATATTAGTAACAATTTAAATGTAATTTGTAACAGTCATGGACATACAAACATCATAAACAAAAAAAAATTTCCTTTTGCATTATAAAATTTATAGGTAAGCTGAGTTACTCCCTTCAGAAACAACTGATATGCACAAGAGTTTTAATAAAAAGATTAAAACACTCAGAAAATGAATAGGCAAAATTCAGTCATATTTGCATTGTTTTTAATAATCAGCATTACAGAATGTAAATAAATGATAAAGGAAAGGATTAACCCTTTTGTTACTGCATTTATTTTGAGATGCTCTGTAGTTCTTTTGATTTTAAATATAACAAAGAATTTAGTAAAATAACTTAGTTATCATTAGGAACATAAATTGTAAGTAAGGTTTGGTGAAAGATTTTAATTCAAAACTTATGAAAACAAGACATTTGTACTACAGAACCAAAGGTGGTTTCAGCCGGGTTGGTATCGAAAGGGTTAAAGTTTTCTCCCTTAGACTATGGAGTTAACTTCCTTAAATATGAATGAGGATTTTGATTCAGACAGTAGAGAAAAGACTGATCCACCTGCTGGGTGGATTTATGCCATACGGATATTAAGAGTTAATGATGAAATAAATTAAGTTGGAAGAGTTAGGAGAAACTGAGTTATATTTAGCTTTATTAAAATCATATATATACCAAGATGTTTAATAAAGAGTATTTCATAGGATTGATTTGTTGTTTAACCCTGATGTTAGCCCTGATTCAGTAGACCTATAATTAGCCCTTCAGCTGTGATCATCCTTTTTTTACAGGCATATTATTCACCATATCTTTTGTTTTAAAGATGATAACATTTGATTCAAAATAAATTTGATTCCTAGTTCTAGCAAACACAGAGAGCTTCTCTCTCTCTCACCAAAGAAAAAGAGAAGAGTAGGGGAGAAAGAAAGGTAGAGATGGGTAAGGAGACTGTAAACCTAACAAATGTTTTATTACTTTGCTGTGCTAAGCTCAAATCTTTGCATTAAGTTTGAAAAAACTAATCTATGTATATCTTACCCAAGACATTTTTTGTTTGTACAAATTCAAGTCTTTAAATCAGCCTTAACTAGTCAGAAAATCAACATACAAGCTTTTGGCCATTTTTATTTATCATTATGTTTATTGGTACATTGCATGGAGTTGATCCTTGATCCATACATCCATGTCCCATTTTAAGCATCACATCAAATTTATGAAAAACAATAAGATACTAACAGTTAACAGAGTAACATCTTGAGCACTTGGCTTAAGTTTCTCTCTGTTGTCACATACTGTTCTCACTATAGACATCACAAGCATGAATATTTTGAAAATGTGGCTGATTTCTTTTCCAACATAAGTCCTTTTAAAACATCAATTTTAATAACCTGTGTTTTGTTTATAGTTTCTTTTTTTCAAACTACTTCCTTCTGATCCATTTGGTGGTTTCTGTCCAGACATTATGAATTGTAGGTATATTCAATTGCAGCTGTGATCAGCAATTATCCATTGTAAATACTTAGTGACAAAATAGCACCGGGAAAGAACTGCTTCATGAGAAATGTGATGAAAGAGTAAGAAGGTGATGGAGAAAAATATTGTATAATATTACAGTTAGTAGATGGGTTACCAGGTTCATGTGCACTTCGCCCCTTGCACTTCTGACTTGAGTCATAAATACACACACACGCTATTGCGCTGACATACAGTATATGTAGTTACAGACATTACTATCAAGCTGATACTATTACTATTGTTACTAGTTGCTCATTCAGAAGTTGGTAGGTTATTAAGAGCAGTGTTGTTGATCTTATGGGTTTTGATGTTGGTGATGGTGATGGTGATAGTATGTAGTAGTGTTGTTATTGGTTATGGTCATATTATTCTTGTTAATGGTATTGTTGTTCTTGCTTAGTTACAAATCAAACCTCGTTGACCTAAGATTAAAGGTATTTCATCTAACTCTTAAAATACACTAAGACAGCACATTATTTTATGATTGACTTTTATTTGAGTTCTTAGTATGTTCATACTATTGTTGTTGTCTCTAAGTAGTTGTTGGTTGGTGATGGCAGTGATTGTATTGGCTATCTGTGATGGTTGCTGTGTTCATGTTGATTATAGTGATCTTGATGATAATAAGAAAAATGATTTGGTGAGATAGATAAATACTTATTGATATTCAAAAAATATACACAAACACACACACAAATATTTCTAGCGAAATAATCACTTCATATTTCATAAGTGCTTATAGTGACACTTACACAAACAGTTAGTCGCTCACACTCACACATATATTATGATTACAATGTTTTTAATTGTTAGCTACAATGATCTTAGAAGAAATACTGAGAAACAACCTTTAGGCGAAGAAAAAAGTAGAAATTCTTAAAATCTATCCAAGTTTCCACAAGGGTAAAACACAGACCATATCCCAAAATGAAATGGCATAACCTGGGATGACAGTAACATGAGTGACACCTGTATGACATATACATATATTTGAGCATGGCCGATGCCAGTGCTGCCTGACTGGTACTCGTGCTGGTGGCAAGTTAAAAGCACCATTTGAGTGTGATGAATGCCAGTGCTGCCTGACTGGCTCCAGCACTAGTAGCATGTAAAACGCACACACTACACTCTCAGAGTGGCTGGGGTTAGGAAGGGCATCCAGCTGCAGAAAGCTTGCCAAATCAGATTGTCTGCAGTCAAACTGCCCAACCCATACCAGCATGGCAAGCAGATGTTAAATGATGACAACGACAATGATATATATATATATATAT
>NC_068984.1:49522587-49530531 GCF_001194135.2 Octopus bimaculoides | reverse complement strand
TATATATATATATATATATATATATATGTATATATATATACATATATATATATTTATGCTGGTTTGCCATCACAATTTAAGAAATATTTTTGTAAAAATCAGGAGAAATACTGACATCAAAAAGTTGTCAAATCATAGTTCTGAATTAAATAGACTAAAACTAATGTTAATTCATTTTTATATCAACTTAATAAAATAAATTTAAAATAAAACTAACAATATATGAATGTACATGCTGGATGAGGTACTATATTCAATGAGTGAGAGAAGTGAAAGAGTTTCTAACTAATATTTGGAAGTGTGTTGTGAATTTCATTCTTTAAAAATGTGCAAAAACTAAGTAAACTTAATAACAATAGCATATACATTGTATATTTAGTTTACTGCACACTGATTAATATTTCCCAGAAATATAGAAAATTGAGTTTAAATTTGTAAAAAGAAAGATACAGTAAATGTGAAAGTATAATTTTAAAAACTTCTTATTAACTACAACTGTGCTACTAGGGTCACCTTGGTTAACATCAAGTTATCACTTATATACTTTGTATTCTCTAAAAACTACCTTAATTTCACAATTAAAGAAATCATTTCAATAATTCAAGTAAAAGAGGTATCAAGTTAATCCAAGCCTGATGATTGAAATTGATACATGGAAACTGTATGGAGGCCTATTGAATGGACTGCAACAATAATTTAAAAGGATAATATTATCACAACTGTTATGCTGATTATGTCTGAGTGTTAAGTATCGCTGGAATACTCAGCCACGTACATTAACATTCTGTGAATAGACAATTCTGTTGATCAAACAACTGGAATATTTATCATCAAGGATGTATTTACTTTATTTTTACTATAGCTTTAATTTTTCTCATTTTGATTATAGCAGTTGATACATATAGTTAAAATCATTAACTGTGATGCCATTATATATATTGTATATATACGCAATATATTTCATTAAAAAAACTACTAATTTAAGTTAAAACTCGGAATTTTCTGAGAAATGCAAGAAGAATGAGGGTAGATACATATTTTTTGATATTGAAAGGTTTTCATTGCTTTTTGAACATAGACATGAAAAATATAATTATTTCAAGAATAAATATCATAAATATTCATGTTTTTAAAAACATCCTAAAGAATAACTTATTAAGTGATAACAAACTTCATTTGTTTACAAGGAATTAATATTTAAAGTGTACTGAGAACATATGTCTCAAGAGAAATAAGTACATCTAAAATTGATGTACTACAAATATATATTATAGTTGGTAAGATGCCAAAAGGATGAAGAAAGTATATATTTTTCTCAACTGTCTAATTCTTTCATTTACAAAAGAGCTATGCATACAATCATAGACAGATATTTATTGCAGTTTGGTTACTATAATGTAAAAATACAAATAAATTCAGATAAAAAATGGTCAAAATGATCATTCTAAAATCTTTACAAACACTGAAATACACACACATAAGTGAAAGACATTCTTTTAATGGGAGTGCAACTGCTGTGTAATATAGAAAAAAGTAAAAGTATTTATAGTAATGGCAAAATAAGCAAAGAGACTGCAGCTGGGTATTGAGTTAAAATATGGAGGTTGTTTATCTTTACTTTTATCTTTTACTTGTTTCAGTCATTAGGCTGCAGACATGCTGGGGCACCACCTTAAACAATTTTTTTCATTTCAATGAATTGACCCCAGTACTTATTTTTTGTTAAAGCCTGGTACTTATTCTATTGGTCTCTTTTGTTGAACTGCTAACTCACCAACATTGGTTGTCAAGCAGTGGAAGGGGACAAACACAGATACACACACACACACACACAATGGGCTTCTTTCAATTTCCGTCAAACAAATCCACTCACAAAGCTTTGTCAGACTGAGGCTATAGTAGAAGACACTTGCCCAAGGTGCCATGAAGTGGGACTGAACCTGAAACCATGTGGTTAGGAAGCAAACCTCTTACCACTCAACCACACCTGTGTCTATCATCTAGATTTCCTTTAACTATGTATAGCCCACTAGCAGATAAGATGCACTAAGACATTAATGAGGAAATTATTCATCATTAGATTATACTAGTACACTGGAAGGATTTACTACTGACACCTAAAGTACTGTGGGATCCGAAGAGGAAAAAGCAATTTTATTGTGAATTGTTGCAGGTAAAATGGTCAGTAGTAAAACTATCAATATACAAGAAGTTAAGAGTATGAGCAACACTTAAGGCATTCTTGACAAAGAGAGTTTCAAGCACTAATCTGAAGCTTGTATGCTGAGATTTGAGGACTTGCCTGTCTTCTGATTCATAAATTTTTACAGTTCATCTTTTGCTAATGCAAATCACCACCACTTTCCTCAGTATTTGCTTTTATTTAATCAAAAGCTTCACTTATGAAATGCAATCACTTTATTAAGTGATAAAAAGAAGACAGTCAACAACAGAACTTGTTTTATATAATAGTCTCTTGCAGTTTACAAAGATTTTGATGCTCAGTAACAATATGTTCTTTGTAGATTACATTTCAGCATAATGACCAACTCTGTTATGCATTAGTTGTAGTTGTAGCAGTTATCTTCCTTGTGCAATGTCCTGTTATTTCAGAAGTCAACAACAATCTAATATGACAGCCATCCTTGCCTTAATCAGCAACATACTATTTGCACTATCTTCATTTGCCAAATCTTATAAATTGAATATTTTACAACCAATCATCTTTATGAAGTTAAACGATTATTCATAATGACATTTATTGGTAACTTTCACTTCCCAAGTGCTGAAAAATAGTGTCTAAACTGCTAACACAATGATATTTGTTTCAACATATTGAATTCCTCTTTCAATATTTATGAATGTCTAGCTAATTGTGACTTTCCTTTAAGCAAAGTAAGTTAGTTGCTTAGATTTCTAGCTAGTCTCCAAAGATTCTTGTATTTTGTAGCTATCAGTAGGCAATCTTCAAACCCTTATTTTTTCAATTTATGAGAAATTTTATTCATTTATCAAATATTTTATCTTTAAAATTTATTTATCACTTAGAAAATATTCAGAATGATATTTGTTATAGCAAACACCTACAAATCTTATGATTCAATTCAGACTATTTTGAATCAGTGGAACAGTTATGTAAGTGTTTACAGAAGATCCTTGAATGTTGTGAAAGGCTGTCCTTTTTCTCATAAAAACATTAGAATATAAATATATATATATATGTTGGAGAACAGATATCTCTGATATCACTAGAACAAAATTTTCATATAAGCAGTTTGAAACTTTGAATACTGGTAGAATTTCTCATGTAGAACACGGTTTACTTTGAATGTTCTTAACAAAATTTCATATTTTAGAAGTGATTTCATGTTACAGTTGTCATATTTGGGTAATTTCAACCAATCAATGACGTGTATTCGGTTGAAGAAAGCTACTGCTGTTTGCAATAGTAATCAAAGAGGAACAACTTCTGGGTCATCTCTACTAAATGTCACCACTCTGTTCTATTTGTATGGTGAGCAAAGACGATGCCATCTTTATCCTTTCTTCCTTTCTAGTCAGCACTGTGCATTCCTTACTCTTTCCCTCCCTTCTGCAATATCAACTAGCAAACTCCAACCACTTTACAGAAAGAGCTTGGTCCTTTTTTTCTGATGCCAACATTAATCAAGTCACCAAATAAGACAAGGAAAAAAACCCTTGGTTGCGTGGGGTTTTAGTTGAGAGGAAAGGTGGTTTTATAGCAAATAATGTAAACTTTTCTTTTTGTTTGTGCTGTTCTGTTTTTGTTGTTTTTATTTTGTTTTTGATCATTCATTTGATACAGAATTAGAAAGAGAGGTTGGGGACAGAACAGAATATACATTTTAACCCTTGCCAGTACCGCCTGACTGGTTTATGTGCTGGTGGCACGTAAAGAGCACCATCCGAATGTGGCAGATGCTAGTGCTACCTGACTGGCTCCTGTGCCTGTGGCATGAAAAAAGTACCCACTACACTCTCAGAGTGGTTGGCATTAGGAAAGGCATCCAGCTGTAGAAACATTGCCTCCTGGCTTGTCAATCCCCAGTCAAACTGTCCAACCCATGCCAGCATGGAAAGCAGACGTTAAACGATGATGATGATGAATCATTCAGTTACATGCTTGTCATGTTTTCCATTCTGAAATGTTGGAGACTGTTCTAACTTCACTTGATGTAATGGTAGATTTACTTTTAGTGAGAATCATTAGAAATCGACAATGATTTCTGCCTAAAAATTCCAGAAAAGACCACCAGAGACATACTGAACTTGTAAATAGAATTCTCAAAATTATGAAAATAGATAATGCTTTCAATTATAGATTGTCCTTATTGAAATAATATTACTTTTAAAGTACTGGAGTTACTATGCCAATCAACAGAAATTACCTTGTTTGCTTGTGCAGCAATTACCATAAAACATTTTAGACATAAAGACTGGATTCAGCAAAAAAAAAAAAAGTTTGTGACATGGTTCTAAAAAAATATCAATAGTCTTTATAACCCTATGGATGCAAAATAAGGGGAGGGTTAAATGAAGTTCTTTGAACAGAATCTAAGTTAAAAAACTTAGGTAGATTTACAATCAAAGGTATTCCATCTAGGAGCAATGAGTATCCTGTCTTTGTAGGTATATAATGGACTACAGGGTGTGATTTATTTCTGAGACATGCCACAAGTAATATTTATATTATATTCTGGATAAAAACAAATAAAAGCTATTTTATCTGCTTTGACTATAGTTAAAAAATGGTTTGGAGAGGAATCTAAAGCTACCATTAGTCAAGGTTGATGATGTATCTGCACCTAAAAGTTCCTCTCTAGAGGTCTGGGCTAGGTTTTTTGTATGAAGACTAACAGTTGCTCATGCAAATCTCCCTTCTCCATACCATCAATATTGTCTCAGGAAAGAGCAAGGGCTGGTGCAGCTTAAAAAGAGTGCAATCACAGTGTACTCAGAATGTAAAGAGTTACCACATGGCATTTTGTCCAATGCTCTAAAAATTCTTCCAATACACTGCCCTGGACTTTATTTTATCAATCCTGGAAGGATGAAAGACAAAGTGACCTCAGCAGGGTTTGAACTTAGAATTTAAAGAGCCAGAGCAAATACACAAGGCATTTTGTCCAACACTAGTGATTCTTCTAATCCACTGAAAATTCACAAGGGAAATTTTTCTCTTTTAGTCAGTATCACTAGTTTCAACTTGCTATGCAAATTATTTTTTCTTTTCAGTTATCAACTCTGACTGTTACTAAATTATTTTCACAATCAGCATTGTAAAGAATCTAAATCCTTAAAAAATTATTTAATCTTTTATTCCATCTTATTTGTCTCAGCAGCAGAAAAACTTCTGTTAGTAGTCAGGATTGAAAGGTTTCAGAGGACACAGGCCAGGCATTTTTTTTAAGGAAGACCAGCAGTTACTCATGCAGCAAGTATCCCTTCTCTGTGCCTTTGATGTTGTCTGAGAGAAAAAAAAGGGTTAACACAGCTTGTCCTCAGTATCATAGCAGACAAACTCTGAATACAAAGAACTGGAAAAAATACATAGTATTTTGTCTAACACTCTAATAATTCTGCCAATCCACTGTCCTTGGAGATAAATGAAATGTGACAGAATTGAATTCAATGGCCCACTATTCAGCTACACAACAGTGCTAATAATAAGTAATAAAAGGACAGATAAAAAGAAATCTTAGACAATAAACCAAAATAATTTATACGATTTATGAATCAATCTATGAGTTTTTGTTCACATACCTCCCAAAATGTCAGTAATTAAATAATAACTACTCAATTCTATTTTTTAGGGTAATATATTTTCAGAAAAGAAAAAGAGAATTTAGAGTGATATGTTAATTTTTTTTTTTTTACCATAAAGTTTTCACCCGTTACTACCAACGCATTAGATTCTTATGAAGTTGCTAGTCAGTAAGTATCTAGGGTTTTAAGAACAGAATTTATAACTAGAGGAGTGAGTTTTGATGTGAGAATATGAGTTAATAATGATGAAGTTAAGAAAAGAAAATTAAAAAAGAAGGTAGGTATCTGATTATAGCAAAAAAGGTTTCAGTGAGTACAAACCTATTGAGTACAGAGACAAAAGAAAGCTGGTATAGAGGGAAAGGAAATAGTTAAGATTTAGACAGATTGAAAAGGAGCCAGTTTTAAAATGTTAACAGTCACTAAAGGAATTTGATACTAACATGTCAGCTGTTGAAAATTTGGAGCCAACTGCTACATTTCACTTGAATAAATGGAGAGAGCTATTTTCTAGTCTTAGGTCAAAAAGAAATGACCAGACAGTGATATTACTGCTGAGTGTCATGAAATTCTCTTTCATAGAAATATAACTTGCCAAGGGAAAGTGGGAAATTAGATGAGGGTACACTCTAGGTAGTGAAAATGAATATTTCTGTAATTGAAGAGTCTCTATTATCACTGAGGACAATTTATTCAAGAAGATTGTTTTAGGTTTGCATTTAATTTCCTCAAGTGTGCATTTAGTTTGCAGATGCACACTAAATTAATTATGGAAATTTGAGAATAAAGACAAATAAAAGATGCTTAATTACTTAAATTTAAGAAATGGAAAGTATAATTTGTTAAACAACAAAAGTCTATCTTTCTAACTTCCTTATGAAATGTAACGTAAAATAAGTGAAAATAATTCCTGTTCATAGTCTTGTAAGGTACACTATAAGAGATAAATGAATGTCAAAAATGTGTGTAATGGATTACTATTAACTGAGTAGAAAAGTAAAGAAAAGAAATAAAAATGAAAATAAATTAAAAAATAAAAATATTAGTCTGACCTACACTGTGATAGGAGATGTCAGAGGTAGATAGTAGTTTGTTTGGAAAGTTTATTCTAACAATATTATATCTGCAGTATATCTATGTCAGCTAAAGCAGTATGAGGTATTTTAGTTGCAAATTAACAGTAGTTGACAACAAAATAATACAAAAATTGAAAACAGCAATTTGATTTAAGCAGGGAACAAATTATGTCAAAGATAAACTCTCTGAAAATATAAAGTTTCCTTGTCTGGACTTTATCGAGAACCCCTCCTCCCAGAGCTATTGAAACTAACAAGCCCAAATACATTACCGGTGTTTAGAAAGCAAAATAAATCGAATGCTATGGCACAAAACAGATTCACAGTTGTAGCATTACCATTCTCTAAAATTAATTTAGACATAAAGACTCTTTTAAAAATCAAGTCATATGCAACAAGAAATTAAAAACAGTGTTCTAAAAATTTGATTTGTAAAAATAATAAACAATAATAATAATGGAAAAACAAATAATGTCTAGAAAAAAGAAATAGCAAATAGCTACAACCAAAAGGCTTAATTAAAAGTTTTTGATACAGGTTAAATGGTGAATGTATAATTCAAATGACCAAACCTATTAATCATTCCCTCTCTTCAACACTCAAATCTATATTAAAGAAATTTAATTTTGATTATTTTCCATAGATCTTTTTGTAACATTCTCTGTTAAACAAAGCCTCACCATCATTTTGTGTTGAGTGTAGAAAGAGCTTATTTCAAACTTGTAATCTTAATTTAATGAAAGTAATAATCTATCTTTTTCTTAAAAAATTAGAATTATTTAAAATATTTATAATTGCTTCAATTGGAAATTTTATAATATAATATTTAAGAAGTACTGTAAAAACTATTATAATAAAGAGAATACATGCATGTAACGTAATGTATAAGTGCATTAATGAGATTGTAAAATTTTAAACATATTTAGTGTAATTTCATGTACTAAATGTGTTTTTCTAATTAACTATGAAACAATACTCTTCAAACATTTATATAGTTTAGATTATAGAAAGTTTTTCAAAAATCAAAGCCAAAAAATATTTTAGATATTTATTCAATTTTTTCAAATTTAAATAAATGAAT
>NC_068984.1:49515760-49522577 GCF_001194135.2 Octopus bimaculoides | reverse complement strand
GATCTATATGTATCTTAATATATATATTCAAGAATAGAAAAAAACTGTAAAACAGCAAAGAAATAATATTACAATAAAATCATTTTGATAAAGAATATTGTATGTAAATTTCAAAATGCAGGATTTAAAATTTGAAATGTGTGGTATCTCCTGTTATTCCTTATGATTTAAATATCCTGCTTTTCTCCTGAAGCAAATACTAAGGCTACCCATAGATTGAAGAACTAGGAATGCTCAGAAGTCTAATTTAAAGTAATTCTGATCAGAGAAAAATAAAGAAGGAAACCTTTATATAAATAAATAGACAAATATTCTCAATAAATTAACCTGAAGTAGACTGAACAAAGAGCTTGATTACAATGAAAGTATTGTCATCATCATCGTTTATTATGTTTATTTTTCTCTGTTAGCATGGGATGTTCAGAACATTTTGAAAGAGTGTGTTATGTGAACAATAAATGTATAAATGTAAATAAAATCAAGCTGATGAAATAATATATTTGTTCTAGTTAAATATATACGTTATTTTTGCTCAGAATATATTTATATATTTAAATCTTTTCTTGAAATATATTCAAATCTATCTCAACCTATCACTGATGTGAGTATATAAATTTGTTTTACAGATCATTTAGTTTGCCATATTATTGGAGATGTCTTGTTATTCAATGTACAGGCCAACTGTATAAGAGGAACTAAGACTAAGACAAAATGAATTGCATTACAATTACAACGAAACCAATCAAATTTCTAAAAATGAAAATAAAAAAATAAACTCTTAAAATTCTATGAAAATCTTCAACAATTTTAAAGAACCTACAACGGCAAATAACTAAACAATTTTCTTTTTTAACTCTTAATGTGTATTTTATTTCATTAATGTTCAAGGCTTTTCATTGAGTAATATTCTGAGTCTGATAAAGTTGAAATAACTATGCACATAACTAATGATATTCTAGGAAGTTACTGAGACCAAATTAAGAAACATGGCACTAAGGCATATCTTTATATTCTGCCCTGTAAACTATGTTACCTGTTTTCTCAAATAAATAGTTTATTGCATTCCAATTACCATTTTAATCCTAATCTTGTCATTACTCTAAAAAGAAAAAAAAAGTGTCAATTATTTTTACTGCCAGATTACAGGGAATTAGTTTTCCTTCTTCAATATTTTAATTACCATCTAACTTTATTTACTGCCAGTAGCTTGCTGAAAGAAAGTACTTATCCAAGAAACTGTTTTAATAATCTATCAAAAAACTGCCTAATTATTTTGTAATTATCAGTGATGATTTAGGTGAAAATAGTTGAGCAATTTTACTGTTTATGAGATGTCAGCAAATACAGTATGCCTTTGATAAGTTTTATATTGACAGCTCTCATTGCAGTATAATATAGATGATGAGTATTAAGTCCATATTGAAAACTTTTGCCAGGTATTGAAGTGTAAAAAAATTTATAGGTGTATCTATATTAGTAACACCTTTGAAGCACTTAGCAAGTATTATTATTCAAGTTTTGTTCACGATTTTTTAATGATATTAGCTAAAATTTGCAGGAAATATATTTTTTAGTACATCTGAAGTTGAATATTTCTTAATAAGATAATTTTTCAAAGTTTTGAAATGACATGCTAATGTGAAGTTAATCTTTGGTAAATTCATCAATCTTTTCAGAAATATGCTCCTATATTATACTCTTTACTCTCTCTTTTTACTCTTTTACTTGTTTCAGTCATTTGACTGTGGCCATGCTGGGGCACCGCCTTTTAGTCGAGCAAATCGACCTCAGGACTTATTCTTTGTAAGCCTAGTACTTATTCTGTCGGTCTCTTTTTGCCGAACCGCTAAGTTACGGGGACGTAAACACACCAGCCTCGGTTGTCAAGCAAAGTTGGGGGGACAAACACAGACACACAAACATATACACACATACATATATACATACATATATATACTACAGGCTTCTTTCAGTTTCCGTCTACCAAATCCACTCACAAGGCTTTGGTCGGCCCGAGGCTATAGTAGAAGACACTTGCCCAAGATGCCACACAGTGGGACAGAACCCAGAACCATGTGGTTGGTAAGCAAGCTACTTACCACACGTGCTTTTACAAAGAAACATATTTCCTTCATTCTTTTGATACCAAATCAGCTGAGATTTTCCCTAAGTCAATGATACCAGTTTCCTGTTTTAAAGTGTTGTAAATTAAACTCTTCCATCAAAAATTTCATATCAAAGTATGCCTCAACACCAATTCAACAATGTCAAAATGATTTTCTAAACCTTTTATTATTTTCAAATTTATTGAAGCAAATACAGTGAATTTCAACAGAAATATGGTATCAAAAGGGTTAATTTTCAAACTTAGTTGGCCTTTTATATCTTATACATTTTTGATTTCATTTAAAGGTTGACAGAATTTTTAGGAATGTCTTCATGACTTTCACAATCCCTTCAAGATGGATGAGATTAACATGCAAGAGAAACACATGCAGGATAGGAATTCCAGAAGACCAGCATTCTGGGAAGCAAGGGCAGAACATTATGGTTAGTGTAAGCCCTAGAGAGAGGGAAGGAGGATATACAACCCAATAGGTGATGAGAAGTGGAGAGATTAATAATCCTGAAGAGCAAACTATGTATTAGTGCTACCTCTAATATAGCAGAGAAAAGTGGCAGTATGTCTGTTGACCAGAAGTTGGAGTGTGTCGGTAAGTAACTCTATACCAAACAACTGAATGCGGTTTAGGATATCTGTGAGTAAAGGAACATCACAGTGACTGATGTGGAAGCAGTAGTCTATTGTGAATCTCATTTGAGATTTGTGGAGATTTAGTAATTGATTGGGGTCTGAAGTGTTATTTGGCTCTGAAAAAGAATGCCAATATTTGTGAAGACGTCTTTACCATGTAGATTATGTGCATTTGTCAGGAAAGATGCTTGGTAATTGTAAGTCTTAGCATTTATAACAATCATGAAGAGGATCATGTTTCAGAGGTGGGGTATAATGCTGTTTCCTTGTTAACTGTAGTAATTGCCTTTGTATTGTTAAAGGAAGCAAGACTTGCATGACTTACTGGAGTATGCTTTCAAGGTCTATTCAAGGAATCAGTGCAGGTTTGGTATGAGGTGCCTAGATTGCATGTAGATGATACTTGAGTGTTGAAAGTTGGATGGAATAGAGGGTGATATTGTCTGCATAGGAGTGGGCATTGTTGGAGGTGATGGTGAGTATATTTTTGATGTATACAAGGAAGAGTGTTTTAGACAAAATCAAACCTTAGAGCACATCATAATCGATAACTTATGGGACAAAGATAGTTCTATCAGTGCATATTGTGGTGGTATGACCTGACAAGAAGTCACCAATTCAAAAGACAATGGAGTTCACAAGCAGGTAGTGCTGTCATAGATTCACACCCCAAAAATAATTGACTGTTTTGCTGTTGTTAAGTGCAACAATATCATTTACACCAAATTTCTCGAGATTCACAATGAGAAACATAGAAGAATAGCTCTCTATTAGGTGTGGTTTTACAACAGTCATACTGGTGGCTATCGTGGAAGGAGAGGGATTCAAGGTGTTGGAGAAGATGGTTATTAATAGTTATCTTTATCAGTTATGAGTTATTGGAAGTGAATGTAAAAATATGAAAGCTGGCATGGTCAGAGGGGTTGCAATTCTTAGGTATCCAAAGATAAGAATAAATCCTCTGTGTGTGTGTGTGCATGCACACATGTCTGCATGTGTGTGTCTGAGAGAGAGAGAGAGAGAGAAAAAGAGAGAGAAAGAGAGAGAGAGAGAGAGAGAGAGAGAGAGAGAGAGAGAGAGAGAGAGAGAAAGAGAGAGAGAGAGATTGAATGAAATAACAAGAATATAAGCTAGCTCTGGAGCTTATCCCATGAAATGTTAAAATATTCTTAGAGAGATTTACTGTTGACTATGATACAGTTGTATAACTTATATAAATTCATTGTTAGCACTCCCAGTCATTAATAAATCTGCATATAGTTTTTGAACTTTTTGTGAATGAAATGGTACATGAATACTTATTCAGATTATTGACTAACAAGTAATATGCAACAAACATTTCTAATTATGGAGTATTGCTGAATTGCCACAAATATCAATGTATGGTGATAGATAACCAAGTTCTGAGCCATTTATTCCGCAATCATCAAAACAATCATTGCTAAGAAGCATTAATAGCAAACAGTAGTTATTATTATTGAGGTTTGGAACTATTTTGAAATTTTCTCACATACAGAATAGCTTTTAAATGTCACATAGCATTAGTAGAAAGTAGCTAGGGCACAATCCTTTCTAAATACTTAGGATCCATAAAGCTCTTGTTCACCTATGATTTCCATGGTGTTAATTTCTGTGGATGAGCAGCAAGCCTCTTTACGGACAGGACGTTGGTCCTTTACAGAAAGATTTTCTTATTGAAGGGTTTAAATGCAGCATTGCAAACTAATAAAACATTCAGTGATGAAGATCGGTCTTTTGATCTTCTGCATATTTCAGAAATTTAAGTAAAATAAGAAAATGAAAATTTGAATTTTTCATTGCCACTTAAAAGAATACTATTTATAGGAATTATTTGACATATAATAACTTGAATTATTGATGAATTTTTAAATGATAATCAAGTTCAAAATATTTTGAAAAAGAAATATCTCTTTTGATCAGAAGAAAAAAACAAGAAAAGTATCCCTCATTTTGTGAATTATAATCATAGAATGAGCTCCTATATATACCAAATTATGTTTTATATCTCTGCTGTTAAGAAGGCAACAGAGTCCTACAACATAGAAGAGGACAAGGAATTTTTTGTGAGACAACTTGCTGCAGGCAACAAACCAGATTTATGGACAGTGTACTTGTCCTCATTGACACTGTGAAGAAGCAACCATAGAAATGTTACAGAAGAGGTTAATAAATGTGAACTAAATGGACAAGAGAGGGTCGTCCATGTGTAGGCCCAACAGAAGGCTCACCTGCTGAAGATGACAACTACACAGTGAAAAGTGTGAATAAGGCTATGAAAGTAGGGAAAACTGAACCATGCGATGCTGAAAATATCCAGCAAATTACTAGTCACTAGCATAATCAATCAGATAAAATAGGGAGATATTATGTTGAGATACTGGCATAGTATTATAATTAGCTGTCACAAAGAAGCAAGGAATTGATGAGCCAGATTATTAATGTAACAGCAACTCCGTACAGAAAAATTAATTAGGATCTGCTCACCAGTCCAGGCATGGCAAAATGAATGCTAAAATTGTATTATGCATATTTGTGTATTATTACAAGCATGCTTCAATAGAGGAATGGATGGATGTAAATAAATACAAGTGTACATATATATGTACACACATACATTCATATTTTTGTATATAGAAACATCTATCTATCTATACAAATGTATTTATGTTTATATATGTGTGCAAACATATATGTCTGCCTACTGTCATGCCTACATCATTGATCTTTTTAGCCTCTCACTCCTCTAACATGCACATCACTCACCTCTCTATCTCTTATCTTTCATATTAAACATCCCTATCATGCATCTGTCTATTGACCAAATCACCCATTCTTTTAACTCTCCTGTTTCTCATATCCATTCTCTTATATTGTTCATCTTTCAATCATTCCCTTCTATTTTCACTCTCCCCATATTATGCTGTCTGTGGATTTTTTTTCTATTTGTAACACATTGCATTATTTTGTCCATACCTTTATTGCTCAACTATTTACCTTACATTGCATTCTTTCACTCATACATATTGCTCAACTACCAACTACCCTTAATTCTCAAATCTCACAGTACTATGCTTTTTGTGTGACTGAGGATGGCTGTAGGTCTCTTGTGTTTGCTCTATGCTACTTTCTGTGTAACTAAGGATGCAACTGCCACAATTCTGATCACTGAAACAAGACCGACCTACTTCTCATCTCTGTGTTCTGCTGGTATATGTTGAAATGAGAAATTCTAATGTGCAACAAATAGTGCAGTATGTATACTGAAGCATGCACGTTTGTGTATAAACAAAATAAACTTGAATTTCTGGGTAATTTTGATATGATAAACAGATATAGCATAAGATTTTCACAAATATTTTCTCAGTACCTCAAAAAAACAACTTATTTTTAATGCAAGCAATTGAAAAGATGTAGTTGAGAGAGGGTTGAGATAGAGAGAGCGGAAGGTGAGAGAGAGCATTGCAAAGAAAGAAACAGAGGATGAGAGTGAGAGAGAAAAATGCCCAAGTATAGAGAAAGAGAAAGCCAAATTGAGATAGTGGCAGTAAACGAAGAAATGGGAAGAGAGAGAGAGAAAGGCAGACAGTCTGACAGACCAAGTATTGCAGAGAATGAAGCTGGAGATAGGAGTGAGAGAAGAAATGTTACAAGGACAGAGAAAGAGAAAGACTAAGAGAAATAGAAATGGTAAACAAAGAAATGGAAAGAGAGATAGAAAGAGAGAGAGAAGGAAGTAAGATGTTGAAAACCACTATCTCACAGCGAATTTAAATTGAATTGTGTAGTTGAAATCTTCAATAATTAAAGGAAATTGAAAACCACATTTTAATAAAAATATATCAAAATTGGAATTCTTAAGAACTTCCTCAAGAATGTAAATTTTAATAATTCCTTTCTTTTAGTAAAAATTGCACACTTTAAATCAACTGACAAGCAGTTATATATATAAATGATGATGATGATATATATATATATATATATATATAAATGATGATGATATATATATATACATATATATATATATATATATATATATATATA
>NC_068984.1:49512559-49515212 GCF_001194135.2 Octopus bimaculoides | reverse complement strand
GTATGCAGTTTGAATATTTGCTATGCATTGTGATTATTGGTTCTTACAGGTTATTTTACTTATAATTTACACATTATTTACATGTGTAAGGGGTATACATTCAGTTTTGTTTATCTACTTATTCACATTTCAAAGTTTATTATTATTGTTGTGGGTGTCATTGTTCTAACAAGTAGTTTATCATATTATTGCATTAATTTTTTTTTAAGTTGATATTTAAATTATTTTTAAAATTGCTAAATCAGACTACATATATATTTACCAACCCTGCTATCATCCACCTCTGTCATCAGGAGCCATATAAATTTTTTTGTTGTGCCTTAGAAAGCTGTACAACCCACTTTGAGCAGCACTGCTTTAGGGGATCTTGGTTTCACCTCAGAAAGGATAATGAAAGACAAATATTCTGCAAGATAGGCTGCTGATCTATTGCAGGTAATATTCTCTAAAAAAAACTATTCTAAGCAGTGAGGTGAACTGAGGCATATAGAACAAAATAACCTGCATAGAAACACTGTGAAAGGCCTCTAGCAAATTTGAACTCACAAACTAGAGATTAGTATTCTTATACACTGAGTGATTTCACTATCATGTTAATTGCATTCAACAAAAGAGAAATCTGCCAAATGACAAATGAAGAAAAACAGAGATAATACCCAACTCAGGATTTTAGTTTTCTACACAAGAGAAAACAATCTAAGTATTTAAGACAACTTAGCTCTATACTTAAAACAGCAGTAAGCAAAACATGGTGCTTTGTAGAAAAATAAACAAATGAAGCGGCTGGTGGAGAGAAAACTACTATTGTATCAAAGTGAAAAAGAAATTTGAGTAAACTAACAATGGTCTGCATTTGCAGAAACTAAGTACAATATATATCCATAAAACAAATAAAAATAAATATTGAAATGTTTAAAGAGTTAAAAGAATTCAATTTACTTCTTCAATGTAGATATCAAATATCTCTGAGGTCATTTATTCACTGGTTTTGTGGTTGCCTATAAACGATATCTGGGATCCAGTTCAGACTGAATTTGAAGCACATCACTTATGTTGTTAATGCCTTTGAGAAAGAATAAATACCATAATTTCCCATTCAGCTATTTATAAATCTGAAATTTTATGCCATTACAAAGAATTTTCAAATTGCTAGTTAAAATGAACTTCATAAATTATTTATATACATATGTTTGAAATTGTTTGTGAAATATTAGGAAAAAAATAGTTAATGAAATTATATTTACAAATATACTAATTGAGGATAAGAAAGAAAATATTTAAATGTAGAAGTACAAAAATAAACTGTGTGAAAGGTAGAAACTAAATAATTAAAATAAATTAAAAGTGAAAATGAAAATCAAATTTACTTTAATTTTATTTTTAGACATTTATTGCTGAAAATAATACTTCCAGAAATGGTGTAATATTAAAAAACTGGATTCTTTCAACAAACGATAAGTTCAGTACTTTTATGAAAAGAAGTAAATTTAATGTAAGGAGCATTAATTTTATTGACCATGGCTGAGGAAGCAATAAAAACCTACTGAAGAAAAGCATACAAGAAAAATAAGTAGTACTCTATCAATTTTGCAACTCCAAATTCCATTTAATTTTTTTTTAATTGCTGTCATGTAATAGACAAGCACATATAGAAGAAACTTATGTAAGAAATAAAACTCTCCCTACCAAAAATGGATGGTCTGAAAAAAAAAAAAATGAACATAAATGACAATATGTGTGCAATAGATAGTTTTTGATAAAGCCATTACTTCTCATACTTATACAAAAAAGTACTGCAAATCTCCAAATTCTAAGTAGACATATAAAATTTTAAAGAAATGTTAAGTATAATTTATAACAAAACTGATGAAAGAAATGTTTGTAAGTTTCAGAAAATTATTTTCCTTATTTCCATGTGAATATATGAAGTATGCATACATTTACATTAGCTATAATACATGTACGGATCTGTGCATATGTGTGTGCATGTTAAATGCACAAGTGATTTATTGTTTTCAGTTTAAGTATAAGTAGAGCAGTAATAATATATACAATGAAAATAGTTTATACTGCAAGAAATACTGGTAGGACAACACTTTGACTAACATTAAAAAAGCTAAAAAGAAAAAAGCAAAACACTATGATAAGATCTTCTTTAATATATTTTGTTTTATTGAAGTATTTTTTTATATAATAGTATTTGGGTATCATTTGAAATATGGGCATGTCCTGTTGGAAAATTTTCTAAACTAGGGTAAATGTAAAAAAAATTGGTATTCATACAAAGTTGCCTTTTTTTTTTAATATTTTGCATTGAAAAGTAATAAAATAAAATGTTACGTTTACAGTTAGTTATCTAAGTCAAACTCACTCTTTCATTCTTACACCTGCATCATTTCCATTTTTGTAGCCCCTGAAAAGGCTGCAAAGCCAGATATTTTAGCAGAGCAGATACTCAGTACAGTTATTGAATGGTACTTTATTGACACCAGTGGTAAGAAAGACTCTCTCTCTCTTTCTTTCTCAAATGCGTATACATATAGATAGATAGATAGATAGATAGATAGATAGATAACTTTCTTTTATTAGCCACACAGGGCTGCACACAGAGGGGACAAATACAACTGTAGAGCTCTTCTTTAAGAAAAAAAAA
>NC_068984.1:49509516-49511907 GCF_001194135.2 Octopus bimaculoides | reverse complement strand
CTGTAGCCCCAGGCCAGCCAAAGACTTGGTGGGCAGAAACTGAAAGAAATTCATCATATATATATATATATATATATATGTATATATGTATGTATAGATACACACACGTCTGTGTATTAGTCCACACCAACCACTGCTTGGCAACCAGTGTTTACATCTCCATAACTTAACACTTTGGTAAAAAGAGACTGATATAATAAATACCAAGCTTGGAAAAAATGTACTGGGGTTGATTTATTTGATAAAACCTTTCATGACAGTACCCCAGTATGGTTGCAGTCAAATGACTAATAGAAGTAAAAGATGAAAGATATGCATATGCATGTATGAATATGTAGACACACACATGCATATAACATGTATAAACATGTATGCACAGACATGCATCATCATCATCATCCCCATCCATGTTGGCAAGAGTTGGACAGTTTAATAGGATTCAGCAAGCTGCAGAACTGCCTTTAGCTTCAATGTACATACTGGGTGCTTTTATAGTACATATTGTGTGCTTTTTTTTTTTCATGCTACAGGCTAGAAAACTTGCAAAACAAGAAAGTACAGTAGAAGGAAAATGGAAAAATCCCCATGACTAAGAAGGATTTTCAGATGGAGGGTGGCAGATGCTAGGTATTGAAGGACTAAAAAGTATGACAGTGGACAATGTAGGGTGTTCTATAGATGAGATATGTGGCTACTGCACATTATATAGTGGTAGGAGAGAGTAGCTGGAAAAAAGATAGAGATGGTAGTAATTAGATGCCTGAGTATCTTAAGATGTAAGTTGATGTAACAGGGTGGTAAGGTAGTAACAAGTGGTCAGAAATGGGGGTAGAGATAGGTGTACTGAGTGATGAACACAAGTAGAGGTGCAGTTTTGGAAATATCAATATGGAGAGTAGGTAGGATGAGAAGAACAGAAGTGGTTCAGAAAGAGGAATGAATCAGAAAGTAGGGGATAATGTGCAAAGTGTAGGAATATGTAGGGGTAAAAAGGATGGCTTTAGTAAGTAGGTTGTGAAGGTAGATATGGGAGGGTGCTGGGTGTGATAGTAGATATGAGAGAAAGATAGCTGAAAGGTATAGAAAGGAAGTAATGATTATTAGAAATAGTGCAGGAGGCGAGATGGCAGAAACGTTGGCACGCTGGGCGAAATGCTTAGCGGTATTTTGTCTGCCGCTATGTTCTGAGTTCAAATTCCGCCAAGGTCGACTTTGCCTTTCATCCTTTCGGGGTCGATAAATTAAGTACCAGTTATGCACTGAGGTCAATGTAATCAACTTAATCTCTTGTTTGTCCCCTCTATGTTTAGCCCCTTGTGGGCAATAGAGAACTAGGAAATAGTCCAGGAAGGGATGATAATGAGAATAAGGATTGCAAGTGGTTCAAGGGTTGGGGAAGGAAACTGGAAACACAGTTGTAATACATACAGATTCTGCTCTAGAGTGATTACAGCAGCTGAATAGTACCAAAGGGAGAGGAGTGATGGTTATTAGATATATTTGAGGTGGTGGGGATACTTTTGGTCACAGAGAGAGAGAGAAAGGGGAAGGATAGCTCCCCACCATTTGCAAACAAAACCAAAGTGGTTTTAGAACATCATTTTTGCTGTGGTAGACAGGACTCCTTGAGCACAACAAATTGCTATTCAGCTCAGTCCTTTGTCAGCTCCTCAGTAAAGCTCAGCAACTTGAGATCATCCTTCACTACTTTGTCCCATGATTTTTTTCTGAGTCTCTCTGCACAAGTTACATCCACTTTAAGTGACTGGCACTTCTCTATTCAGTGTATTCATCCATTTGCATCATATGACCAATCAGCCTAGTTTTCTCTCTTGCATACTTCATCTGATTCCTCTGATGCCTAATTTTTCTCTTGATACTTTAGCACTTCATCGCATGTGCACAGATATTGCACATCAATTGGAGCAAATGAGCTACATTCCTCTGAGGTTTTCACATATCCTCTGCATTCACAACCCATTTCTCATGCATTTCAGGGTTTGTAAAATTCTGTATAGATAAATATATTAAACAAGCAAAATCTAAGGATATGCTTGATTTTTGCATTTTATTTTCCTATTTTTACAATTTTACAATAAATCATATTACAACATTATAAGTACTTTCATGTCTTATTACAAGGTTCAGGTAATTGCAATATTAGAAAACAACTAATGTGCTTCAGATTTGACAACTTTATAATTTTATAAACTGTGTCATTTGATGACTACCTGAAGATTTCTATAAAACATGGAAGTACTTGCAATGTTGTAATATGTCATTTTGTAAAATTCAAAAACTGCTAAAATAAAATGATAAAATTGAATTGGAATTTGGTTGACTAATATATATATATATATATATATATATATATATATATATATATATATA
>NC_068984.1:49505022-49507392 GCF_001194135.2 Octopus bimaculoides | reverse complement strand
TACAAAGATTAAGTGCTGGGGTCGATTTGCTCGACTAAAGTAAACGAGTAAAAGAGAGTAAGAGTAAAGTCAGAACAGTATTGGAGGAGTATTTTTGGTCTTGGACAAGGGAATTTTGGGAGATGGGCCTTGCAAGTCTACCAGAAAGATGGAAGAGCAATGTAGAAAATGAAGGAGAGTATATTTTAGATTAGAAAAGAACTTTATCTTAATTTTGAAAAATAAAAGAAGTACACACACACACACACATATATGCAGGTCTTTTTTCAGTTTCTGTCTACCAAATTCACTCACAAATCTTTGATTGGCTTAGGCAACAGTAGAAGACATTTGCCCAAGGTGCCATGTGGGAACTGAACCTAAAATAATGTCAGAAAGCAAACTTCTTAACCATATACCAACACCTGTGTATTTACATACACACACACACATATATATATATATATATATAATATATGAATAAATATATATATATATGAATAAATATCATCATCATCATCATCATCATCATTGTCATTTAACGTCCGCTTTCCATGCTAGCATGGGTTGGACGATTTGACTGAGGACTGGTGAAACCAGATGGCTGCACCAGGCTCCAATCTGATCTGGCAGATTTTCTACAGCTGGATGCCCTTCCCAACACCAACCACTCTGAGAGTGTAGTGGGTGCTTTTACGAGCCACCGGCACAAAGGCCAGTCAGGCGGTACTGGCAATGGCCACGCTCAAAATGGTGTATTTTATGTGCCACCCGCACAAGAGCCAGTCCAGGGGCACTGGCAACGATCTCGCTCGAAAGTCCTTACACATGCTGCGGGCACAAATATATATATATGAATAAATATATTATCAGTAATTTGTGCATAAATCAGAAAAATAGCACACTCTAAAAGAAATACAGATGGGTTATAATATTTTATATATTATTGAAGAGTATATTACTGGTTTATGGCAAATAAATGGTCAGTTTGACATTAGGTTTCATGCCAACTATTGCATTTGACAATATTGACAATTCTTCGAACATGCTAGCAGGAAACATATCACCTCTCTTTGTGCTGGAGATATATATAGTCCAGTTTGCTTGGTGTTGTGAAAAAACAGAACAAGTATGAAACATGTAAAGTTATAACATTTTTCGGGAGAGAATGAAGAGTTATCTCCCATAGATCAACGTCTGCCGTTTGAGAGTGTACATGTTTGTTTCTGAGTTTTGTCTCCAAACATCTTACTTTTTAAGTTCAGGAAAACACTCAGACTTATTTCAGTCATGACTGACATCAAACCATGGGAAGCAACACATTTTCTCCTTCCTAGAAGTGTTATAATTTTCACACTATGTTTCATTCCAGTTCTTTTTAGCCACACCAAGCCAACCAGGACTTTATATGCTCTGGCTCCAAGTATACAAGAGGTTATGTACTTACCGCCAGCATATCTAATGAGTCATCAATTTTGCCATATTGTTTAACATTCACATTTGCATAGACTGAACAAATTTTCTGTTACCAGCACTTACATGTTTATAAATATATATATATACCTACATACATACATACATACACATATGTGTGTGTGTACAAGTTTCCATATATTAATCTTGATGGAATGTTACTCTCAGGATTTAATATAAGTTGCTCTAAATGCTGGTTACATGACAGTGTGCAATATAGTAGTGGAAGTGTTGTAGTCTCTGTGAGTGCAGTAGCTACTATGTAGTACCAGTAGTGTAGTTTTGTTCTATTCCAGACAATGAATATCGGCCATTAACAAAGATGTAGTTGCTTACTGAACAGAGGGCATCCAATAAGCTAGAAAAAGCTGCCAAATCTGCTTCAATTCTTGCCGAATTGTCCACAAAAAAAGGAAGGATATTCAATAATGTAATTGTAGGTACCTGTCTATGAATAAAAGATTATATGGTCATCATTAAATTTGATCATAGATCTACTGTATTAGGATTGGCTTGGGGCTAAATAGCACTAAAATGGAAAAGAAATAGCAACTAAATTTCCTTTGAATTCCTAATGCTAGAATATAGGCAGAGGTGTGGTTGTGTGGTTAAAAATTTTATTATCGTTACCAGCATCGCCTTACTGGCACTTGTGCCAGTGGCATGTGAACATAACATTCGAACAAGGTCGTTGCCAGCGCCGCTGGACTGATTCCTGTGTAGGTGGCATGTAAAAAACATCATTTTGAGCGTGGCCGTTGCCAGTACCGCCTGACTGGCCCTCGTGCTGGTGGCATGTAAAAGTACCCACTACACTCTCTGAGTGGTTGGTGTTAGGAAGGGCATCCAGCTGTAGAAACTCTGCCAGATCAGATTGGAGCCTGGTGCAGCCATCTGGTTCACCAGTCCTCAGTCAAA
>NC_068984.1:49502119-49504890 GCF_001194135.2 Octopus bimaculoides | reverse complement strand
TATATATAAGCACACACATACATATATCCTCATCATCCTCATTTAATGTGTGTTTTTCTTGCTAACATGGGCTGGACGGTTTGACTGGAGGCAGCAATCCAGAGGACTGTGCCAAGCTCTACAGACAGTTTTGGCATGGTCTCTACAGCTGAATGCCCATCCAAACGCCATATTCACACACACACACAAGGTATTAGGATGGGCATCCAGTAGCTGTAGAATCCACATGTATATATATATATATATGTGTGTGTGTGTGAAGGTACATGGCTTAGTTGTTAGGGTGTTGCACTCACAATTGCAAGATTGAGGGTTTGATTCCCAGACCGAGCATTGTGTTGTGTTCTTGAGCAAAGCACTTCATTTCACGTTGCTTTGCAATCATTCTGACATCAGACATGTGGCACCCGTTGCACCTGTACAGGTAATGTCAATCTGATGGAGGGAGTGAGCTTATGTCTACACAAGCATTTGATCACTATAAACAAATTATCTGTGTGGTAGTTCGGTAAGAAATTGTCAAACTCCCATATGTCCATCACACACACACACACATATACACTCCTTGACTCTTACCTGTACCGGTGGCACATAAAAAGCACCATTCAAGCATGACCGATGTCAGTGCTGCCTGACCAGTACCTGTGCCGGTGGCATGTAAAAAGCACTATTCAAGTGTGGTTGATGCCAGTGCCATCTGACTGGCTCCTGTGCCAGTGGCATGTAAAAAGCACCCACTACACTCTTGGAGTGGTTGGTGTTAGGAAGGGTATCCAGCTGTAGAATCCTTGCCAAATCAGATTGGAGCCTGGTGCAGCCTCCTGGCTTGCCAGTCCTCAGTCAAACTGCCCAACCCATGCCAGCATGGAAAATGAACGTTAAACGACGAGATAATGATGATGTTAGGCAGTTGGCATTAGGAAGGGCATTAGAATCCATGCAAATCAGACATTAGTGTATGACACAATCCCTCCAGCTTGTAAAAACCTGGTGAAATGATGATGGTAGTGGAAAGAATTTCAGAGGGAATAGTTGGTGAGGAGTAATGTAGGAGATAGGGGAAGAGGTAGCAAAATGACAACTAATGTCAAGGATTACTTTGAAGAAGAAGGGGAGGACAAGATAATTATTATGGGGTGGGTTGAGTAGATGGACTCAATGATTGGATGGCTCAGTCATGCCTATATGAGTTGGAGAGTTTCTCAGGATCCAAGATAGTTCTTACTGGAGTTACACAGGTTTATTGTTGAGAGTGGAGTGAAGGGGTAGGTGATGGGGGAAGAAAGTAATAGGAGGAAAAATAGAAAATTAATAACAGGTGGTTAGTGTGAGAACAGTAATAGGACTGTGAAGAGGATTTGAATACAAGGAGATGCAGTGCTACCCCAATGGTATACTTTGATGTGTAAAGGGGTGCATGAAGGAAAGATATGATGGAATACTAGGATATTAGGAAGAAACGAAAAAGTAGTGTCAAGGGAGATGTGAGCATCTGAAACTGATCAAGGTAGTTGGGGTTGAATAAGAGAAGATGAAGTGATACTCCATGTTATATATTGAAAGGTAGAGTGGTGTGTTGAAGAGAGCTAAGGAAATGATGAGGAGCTAGCGTATATCCTCAAAATAATGTCCAAGAGAGCACAGTGGCAGGAGGATCAGGATGGGTGGGTACACATTGCCAGAGTGTAATTTCTCTTCACTAAACATCATGATCCAGGAGAAAAGATGGGTGGCAGGTTATGCGTAACAGAGGAGAAGGGGAAGGAGGTATTAAGTATACAAAGAATAAAGGGCATTCCTGCCAATTATGAGTTGTGTGGCATGAGAAGAAGAGATATTGAAGAGATGAGGGTGTATAGAAAAGATACAGCTAGTAGAAAATATGGTGGAGAGGTTTGAGGCTGGAGTGCATGCACAGTACAATAAGTAAGCAGAATGCATATGCTATACAACTATTTCAACAAGTATTTCGTCAAGTTTGCACTGGAGAGTGGAGAAGTAGGCATGGCTCTGTGGTTAAGAAGTTTGCTTCACAACTACATGCTTTCAAATTCAGTTCCATCACAGAACACTTTAGGCAATTGTCTTGTAGTATCTTTGTAGGTAGGCCAATGCCTCGTAAGGTAAATTGGGAGAGAGAAATTATATTAAGCCCATTGTGTACACATAAACATACACGTGTTATATACCATAATATCTATACAATGAGTATGTGTGTGTGTGTGTGTGTGTGTGTGTGCGTGTGTGTGTGTGTGTGTGCGCGCGCGCACATGCAAATGCGAATGTACATGCTTGGGGAAAATTCATTTGTCACCAATTAAGCAAAGCGGTCATGATGCAAACATTATAAAAGGTCACTTTGTGCTTTAGAATACACACGAAACAGAATATTTCCTTCAAAAATATGTTAAAATAAGCAACAGGAAGTGCATCGACCTGTAATGTCCAGCCTACGATTGTGTGGAAAGATAGATGTTAAACAAATGACTGTCCAACATGACAAATGTATTAGTATATAAATGTATATACACATTTATGTGTGTGTGTGTGTGTGTGTGTGTGTGTGTGGAGAGGATGAGAGAAAGAGAGAGAAATTTAATTAAAGTTGAATAATGAATACAAATAAATGCAAACATATCACTCTTTCCTTTCCTGAGCGTCCAATAATACTATCCATATCACGTCCTCACTTTGTTGTTTTTTTGTTTTTTTGTTATTGTGTTTTTGAACTATATATATATATATATATATATATATATATATATATATAT
>NC_068984.1:49501513-49501897 GCF_001194135.2 Octopus bimaculoides | reverse complement strand
AAAAAAAAAACAACAAAGTGAGGACGTGATATGGATAGTATTATTGGACGCTCAGGAAAGGAAAGAGAGAGTGTATGACGTTTCGGGCGTAGCCCTTCGTCGGAAAGATGGAAAGTTCGGAGAATGGAAGAACGGAGAAAGAGGAAAATGGTAGCGATGCCCACGAGGTTACATGATGAATATATATATATATATGTGAATATTGATGTACAAATATTAATACATACATACACACAAACATACATACAAGCAGCATAGACACACAAACATGTATGCGTACATATGTACTTACGAATATAAAAATATAGATGAAATAGACATACATAATTAATTTCTTTATTCTTCAATGCCAGTATAAAATTAAGAGTAATTACATGATAAAAA
>NC_068984.1:49497235-49499476 GCF_001194135.2 Octopus bimaculoides | reverse complement strand
ATATATATATATATATATATATATATATATATATATATATATATATACATATATACATTTATATATTCATTCATCTATATATACATATACATATATATGAATGTATATATATGTACATATACATGTATATATATGAATGTATATATATGTAGATATATATACATTCATATATATATATACACATATATTTATATATGCATATAGATATATACATAATTATGTACATATATACATATATATACATATATACATACGTACACATACACACACAAATGTATAGACATATGTATGAACGTATACTGTAAGTACGTAAGTGTGTGTGTGTAGCGAGAAGCTAAATATCGAACTCATTTCCACCAGACTTCTTGTTTCATAAAATCTGGGCCTAAATCACAAATTTGTTCATAGCTAATTTCCCTTTTAGTGTTCGATCCTGGTCGTAATAGAGTTAATTCCAGACAACATCTGATACTGCAGACAACTTACAATAGGCCATGCAAATTTGTTCTCCCAGTAACATTGAGCTGCGAGGTTAGTATGACATTTAATGAATATAAGCTGTAAAACGACCAGTTCTTTACTTAATTGTCACTGAAAAAAATATTAACTATTTAATAAAAAATATTTCAATAAAATTCGTTTCAGTTTATGATGACGACAAACTTATTTCAGCCAGACAAAAGCATAAATAAAAAAAATGGGCGTAGATGTCTGTAGCGATGTGAAAGTGTTAATGTCACGTTGACATGTCAGACTAACCTACCTACCTACCGGCGCTTGGTATGCATTACGTTGCAACTGTTCTCTTCACTTCTATATATCAAGCTGCTGTTTTTGTTGTTGTTTGTTTTTAACGCTTGGCGATCTATCACAAGCAATTAGCACTAATCTAAACAATTTTGATGTTCTAATTTTTATTCTATTTTATGCGTTATAGAGATAAGAATTCATAAACCTGTTACAAGTGAACCAGTCTATCGAATTTATTAACTCGTATTTAACTAGACAGGAACTCTTCGATGTAAAAATATTTATTCTACTCGAGTTAATAAAAATATACATGGACTTATGTAATATTTAACAAATATAATTTAGGTTACAAAGCCATTTTATAGGAAAACAAAAGAAAGAAAAAATGCAATAGTTTTGATCGGAACTAATTTTTTATGTATAGTTGTAAACATGTTAAATTCAACTCTGCGCAGCTAACACATTATTCAGTTTTTGAGCACCCACTTGTAATTGCCGCCAGTTAAAAAGTATTTTAGTTGGATAGTTTTTAATCAAAATTGTTTAAAGATCTAAATTTTTTTTTTAAATATAAATATTTCTGCTGAAGAGTAAACCATCTTTTATCCGTTTATAATGATTTTTTTTTGTAGTGTAGAAACATTCAAAGGGGGGGAAACTGATGACATTTTTTTTTTCTTTTAGATAAAACTTCGTTTAACTAAAACTTTCCAATGTATAAGATTCTCAAAATGAACTTAGCCTATATTCAACTAGTACTAGGAGGTCACGACAACCTAGGAGTTTGTCATCAAAGAAGAGTAATGTTCAGAATTTAAGAAAATAACGAAGAGGAAGTCGGAAATGAAAGCAGGAAATTCGGTTTGTAAATAACGAAATGAAAACATTACCTAGAAATCGATGAGGAAACATTATTTTCATTATCTATTATTATCGTTTTTATTTTTATTCACTTAATTTGACTTAAGGTAAATGAGTATAAACATTATAAAATAATCAAAATGATATACAATTTAAGCAATGAATCTTAAATTTATTAAACAATAGAAAATTATTATTATTTTAAAATAATTTTTTCGGCCTATTTAAAATTAAATACATTAAAAAGTTACATATTCTTTCACTTATGTAACTGTGTGCGCTACTTCCTGACGAATTAGAAGAATGAGTTTTATAAATACCAAGTTTACCAACTTATTCATTAGACTTTCAGTTTGCGATTTAATTTGTCAAAATTGCTGTATACGTAGTTACATAAAACAGATCCGGTATAATAAACTCGTTAAGAAAAATATTGTAATACTAAAATAAAAGTTATTACATGCCAAATAAATAAATATTTATAACCGTTTTTACTCCTAATTTTCCGTTTTTCTTTTATTTTTATTTGTTAATACTAGATAAGTTATACTATTTACGTATGAACATTGAGATGACAACATTATGATATTAGAGTTTAATTTTTCTGTAGTGATTTTTTTTTTTTTTTTT
>NC_068984.1:49494865-49497225 GCF_001194135.2 Octopus bimaculoides | reverse complement strand
AAAAAGTTAAAAGATAACAAAAACAGCAGAGATAAACATACAAAAAACTTCAGCGAAAATATATAAAGAGTGTAGGAAACCTGAAACTTAAAAAGGAAAATCTGTAGATTAGGATAGTGAAATACGTTACCTCTACTTGGCCAGTTTTGCGGACTTATATGAAACTAGTAATGCCACCAACTAGTGCAGTCGCTAATACACGAGCTAGTCACAACAAATCGACTACCTTCCCCATGTCAGCGGAGTGAACAACTTGCCGGCTGTGGCATGTTTGAAGCACACATATACTCACTCAGTACCAAACCGTGCACGCAAACATCCACAAATAGAGCAACAGAGTGAGGAAATGCGGGAGAGTGGGAGAATCGTAGAGTGAAGACTGCACACTTACACATAAAACATCAGCACCTAATATACACAGAATAGTAGGGGGAGGGATTTAAGTAATTGATAAAAGAAGGAAGGAGTGAACGAATGAACACACACACACACTTCACTCACTCATTCACTCACTCATTCACTCACTCACTCACTCACTCATAATAAAGACACACTCACACTAAAGACAGCAGCGCACACATGAACAAACATTTTACACACGCACACAAATGTACATCTACGCATGGTTGGAGAAAAAGGGAGAGGGGAGGAGAACTAAAACAAGTGCGAGTGAACATTAAGTGTAGTGAAAGGTGTACCCGTTTCGAAGAACGATATTTTGTCGGGGAGTGGTGAGCTCAGTGGGTGGGGTGGGGTGGAAGAAAGAGGTTAAAGTGAAAGTAAGTAGAAGCTTCCGAAAGAATGGAAAAAAATATTTAAGTAGGTAAAAATAGGAAAAAAAGATAACTTTTAGAAACAGAGATGTACATTGGTTTTAATGGAAAGATTGCAATAGTACCCCGTGCTGCAGAAATGCTGATCCCCATAATACACAAAGAATGAACACCAAAGTTGCAGCAGCCTCCGCACCCACATTGCAGCGGCCACGATGACCAGCAGACAGCAACATTTAGATTGAGCTATTTGTGCTTCTATTGCAAACAACATTTGTACAACTTGTTATAGTGAATACATCTGTATGTACGTATGTACGAACGCACATACATACATACGTACATACATACATACATACATACATACATACACACACACAATCTGGTGTAACGTGTATGCTATATTTGATAGTGAACCCCAAAAATTCATTTTCAAACTATCTTTCATCATTCCAGATGCAATTTACACTTATATGTTATTTTCTTCTCGTTATTTTTGTTTAATCTCATCCTCTCTCTATCTCTCTATCTCTGTGTATATGTATATATTCATATGTATATGTATACACACACACACACACACACACACACACATATATATATATATATATATATATATATATATGTGTCAATGAATGTATGTGTGTATGTATATATGCTTATATAAGCATATGTGTATGTTTGTGTGTGTATTATCATAGAAGATGTGGCTCGAGATACCAGCATTTCTCTTAGCCTAAGAACGAACCCGATTTTTCCCCAGGAGTATATAACATCTATACATACATATGTATTAGTTGTCAACTTGTCCTCGAGTGGTATATATACATATATTAACACACACACACACACACACACACACACACACACACACACACACACACACACACACGCACTTATATATATATAGACAAATAAAGATAGATCTCATTTGTATTCACATATACATTGACTTTTGTATTTATAAAAATATAGACTTAGAACTAAGATCGATTACTGATGATGATGCTGTTGTTGATTGAATTTGCTTTTACAATATGACATAACTATCCTTGGCCTCCAACTTCGAAAATAAAAACCTGAAATGAATAATAAGGCAAACTTGGAGTTGAAAATTCTCTCTTAAATAGTGAAAATACACATTCACAGATGCATAAGCATCCATCCATCCATCCATCCATCCACCCATCCATCCACCCATCTATCCATCCACCCATCTATCCATCCATTCACACACACATGCCAGTAAACATACCTGTTAAGTTTTAGAAAAATTTCATGTATGCAAACATGAGATTTTTTTTCTAAAATTCAGTATGTAATCCTTCACTTATTATTCCAACGATGGGCATTGTTTCTTAGAAACCAAATTCTTCATTGTAGGGGGAAAAAAATAAAAGCAAAGTAAAAAAAAAAAAAAAAAGCTAAAAATTTAAACTTTTGCTGACTACTTTGTCTGAGAAATTAGAATTATTTGAGATAATAAAAATTAATGTTATCAGTCAGTAATACATACATACATTCATACATACATCTACATATATATACATACATACATACACATATATATATATATATATATATATA
>NC_068984.1:49491185-49492302 GCF_001194135.2 Octopus bimaculoides | reverse complement strand
CGCACACACTCTTCCACACTTTCTCCCTCTCTTCCTCTTTCTTTCTCACATACACATATACACATGCCAATACACACACACACACACACACACACACTTGTGGGTGTGCGGTTGAGAAGTTCTCTCCACAACCATGCGATTTCGAATACAAGAAAAAAATCGGGCAAGTATCTACTTTCAGAGCCCGGGTCGGCCAATGCCTTTTGATTGAGTTTCGTGGACCGGGGTGTGTAGAAGCTAATCATAATACGTGTGTGTGTGCGCGTGCATGTTTTGTTGTTTGTTTGCATAAGTGCATGTATGTATGTGTGTGTGTGTACGTTTTTGTATTTGTCTTCTCACCATTTGCTAACCGATGATGGTTGGTTTGCGTAACTCGTAATTCAGTGGTTCTGCAAAGACAGCCGATAGAGTAAGTACGAGAGTCCAAAGAGATACTGGAAGCGATTTGATCAACTAAAGACTTCATAACATGGTGTCCCAGTATACAATTACAATGAAGCACACACATACACGCACACATATAAGTATATATATATATATATATATATATATATATATATATATATACACGCACACACACACACACATATATAGAGAGAGAGACAGGGAGGAATTCGTGTATATATGTATGCCTATAAGTAGGATATTTAAAATATGTATAATATATATTCATACATATACACACACATACACACATATACATTGGCTATCTTTTTCTAAACCCCTCCCATTTTCAACAATTCCACCTCCCCTTTCTATTACTTAAGCTCCATTGCTAGTTTTCACCATGCAGTTGGATTGAGCTGTCTTACAGCTGAATTAGCAAACCTTCGAAGTCACTGTCAGCAAAATTCTAATGTTTGATTTAAGACATATATTTTAATCATTTGTATAGTCAAAACTACTTTCATCTAACACAAAAAACGAGGTTCTCCCAAACTACGCTTTCTTTCAACAAAATTGCTACGGCTCACACACCTACAAGCACATACACATGCACACATACATAATTAATTTATATGTATTTACACACACACACACACACACACACACACACACACACACACACACACACACACACACACACACACACACACACACACACACACACACA
>NC_068984.1:49483355-49485596 GCF_001194135.2 Octopus bimaculoides | reverse complement strand
TATGTGTGTATACATGTATATATATTCTTTGTATTATTACATTATTGAACGCACACGTCCTATTTTGCAAGTAAGTCTACTATATATATATATATATATATATATGGTGGTTGTCTACTCCTTAAACAGAGTTTGACCACCTCCTGCACCTACACCTTAGCCCTTTCATGGCGTCTGATGTGGCTTTTTAAACCAGACAGTGTTTTGAAAAAACACCCACACAGATTGTGTGTGTGTGTATGTGTGTGTGTGTGTTTGTTTGTATTTATACACACACACACATATACACAATAAGAACAGGACATCAAGAATGAGCAAAAAACACGTAAACACATAACGAGATACGTACGTACGTACGTATACACGTACATACATTCATACATATGTATTTACATTCACACACACCTGCATATCTAATATGTGGTCCCCTTGTATATAAAATTTAACGTTGAAATATAGAGTCGTCTCTTCTAGTATCGTTTTTGTTTTTTTCAATACCATTTCCCAACACAATTCAATTCATCAGAAAACTTTCAATTCAGTGCTGTGATTTCTTTTCAAGTAGTTAGTGCTGATGGACAAATAAACAATGGTAAATTATAAATTTCGTACTGAGGAAGGTGAATAGTTACTGTCCTGTTGTTACTACATATCGAGCAGACGACAGATCAAAAAATCTTTCAGCTATGACCCTTCTGCTTCATTTTTACGGATATGTTGTAATATATTATCTAATCTAATCCATCTTTTCTTTATATGAGACAACAGAGCGAGGTTTCTGGGAGATTTATCTGAATTTTGTAACTGATCGAGACACCACATAAAACCACCGTTGAATACCTATATTTATGAACGAGAATCCTCTATGTTTTTGTTAAGAATATGCCTTTTAGCGCTCGACCGTCCAGACAAATGACTGAATACTGTGAAACATTAATTTTATTTCATTTATTTCTTGTTATTGAAAGATCTACTGTGGTTATGAGGCAAAATAAGTTTATAAACTTAAGTACTGGGACATAAGAACTCCCATTCTGTTCCTCAGAGATGCAAGGGATATTTCTACAATTGTCATGTCACAGTCGTTTGCCATTTATCCTCCTAAGATTTAGGTAAACCACTATGCCGGAGAATGGAGTGCCTCAGCATGGTTACAGTCCGATATGACCCAAACTTATCACACACACACACGCACACACGCACGCACGCACGCACACACACACACACACACACACACACACACACACACACACACACACACACACACACACACAAATTAGTGTTTCTCTGCATGTGAGCATGTCTGGGTGTATGGGCGTGGGTGGAGATGATAGATTAGATGCAGGTATCGACTAGTGGTTAACAATTTCGTTTCAAAATCATTTCTTATTGTAGTGAATCACATCGCATATTATCGAAGGCAAGTGCCAGCCTTGGAGTGAAATTGAGTTGACAGAATCTATGTTGAAACCCTTTGGCTAAACAGTACTTGTGATTCAAAGTTCCACCTTCATCACATTGATTCTGCCAGATAATTACGTTCGCGTTACACGTGGCTGTGGAATTCTCACATGCAAATTCCATAGGTGAGTGGTTCAGTTGATCGAGCATCGGATACTCTTATGTCGTACTCAACGGGGAAGCCCATTACGCCCCCTCTCTCACACACACGCACGCACACACTTATTTGCATTCAGCCCTCACGAGGGTGCATGTGGAAAATTAGACGCAACAATACACACTGAAATGAATGTTTCGCTGAAAAGGTTTAATAATGCAGAAACATGCACATGTTTTCACATATTTGCATTAATACCAAACTCATTCCAAACGGCATTATCTTTAGTGCCTTTGTTGTGCATCATTTTGCTGCATCTAAATGCAGCACACAGCGAAGGAATTTTATCTACGGCTTGCTTGATCGAAGTTTATCAACTCACAAGGCTACACATGTAAGTCCTAACCGTATTCGTATTTCGTATGGTGTATAGTCCCAAATGAGGAGTAGAATTACCTAGAGGATTATGCCAATACACACACACATACACACACACACACACACACGCACAAGGGGGTGCTGAAAAGTTCCTGGCTTTAAGGTTGTTGCGAAAGGCCTGGCTGGAGGCTAAACTTCCGAGTTCTTTTACGGGTCTTAGAAAAACTGAAAGACCCCCTGCAATAAGTTTGTGAACCTGAGAGGGGAATGTATGGAATAAAATTATAATTAAGTCATCCTCCTGT
>NC_068984.1:49471693-49481125 GCF_001194135.2 Octopus bimaculoides | reverse complement strand
TTTCTTACATGCGTGTGTAAAATATAAACGTTATTAATATAAACTATATACTTTTTTTTCTTCATTAAATTATTACAGAATTTAAAAACTAAAACGAATTTTATTAACTTATGCAGACAATTACTGACAGCTCTTGTTATACTCCATTAATAATTATTACGAATGATCTAAGATATTTTTATTGTTTTATGTATATTCAGATCCCCTCAGATTAGTAGAAAAAGAAACGTTGAAGTGTTACTTCTAAAATGTTGACTATAGATACTATCTTATTTACATACAGTTTTAATTGATAGAATTTGAATTTCGCTTTAAACGTTTTTCTAATTTTGAATGCATTTAGCTTTTGAAATCGTGTTACTGAATTAAAAAATGTTTGCATTAGTTCTCAAATTTATTTCATACTGTTCGTTGGTAAAATTAAGTTGAAATGCCTTAACGAAAAAGATAATTTCTCTCACTATACTTAACTGTTTCCTATAGGATTTACTAAGAAAAACAGAAAATATATTTATTTTATATTTTGTGTGGCACTAATTTAACAACACCTAATCACTATAGTGTGTACCATAATTTACTCAGTAAAATAGTAATAGACATGATTTTACTAATACGCTTGAAACTTTTAGTGATATTTCCCAATGTAATCAAGAGTGAGTTGATTAAAATTTTTATCATAATAGTTTAACAATGAGGATGGACTATGGATATAAATCATATCAAGAATCGCTTAAAATGTTAACGTGTTATTTCAAGATCATTATACAGAAAATCTAGTCTGTTTCTATCATTCTATTTTGTCTGCGTGAAAATCATAAACACGTAATATAAAAGTATATTTCATAAATAGACATTTTGTGCGCGCAAGGGAAAAAAATTCATGCACTACTTTTAGAAAGAATGAATAATTATTTAGTATTGTAATCATTTACCAATTACACGATAATCATGTGACAAATTGTTGATGAATAAATTTATTTATTTTTACTTAATATCGGTTTCAAATAAATGTCATTATGCACAAACATCGGAATTTGCGTTTTGTTAACACTTCTCTCTGTCTGCCTGTCTCTCTCTCTCTCTCTCTCTCTATCCCTCTCTAACACACGTCATATACAGTATATGTAGTGAACATAATGTGTTAATTATTTGGAAAAAATAATTCAAAATAGCAACAAGTTTATTCTTCAGAAATAAATTAAGGAAATAGCAAAGTGAAGTGTTGTAAGCTAGTATGTAACTAACAGAAAATATATCAATGGATATTATATTAAACACTATAATAAAATTGAATATAGATGCGTAGAAGAGATTAAACTCAATATATGATTATGACCTTTTGAATCATTTTAGGTACAAAACTTAGAAACAAAAAATATTCAGACGAAGAACTGGTATTGTTCAATCAGCTTTTCTTTGGATAAAGAGAAGATAGTTAGTGAAAATACTGTCTGATTTGATATTTAGCAAATCAAAACCAGGAAAAGTGGGACAGTTTTTCAGATTCTGTCAGCGTTAAATTTCTTTTATAATTATTTAAATTGTTCTAAGCAATTCATATTTAATCTGACCTCCATTTTTTAAGCTCTCTCCTCTGACTTTGTATGAGAATTATAACTACATAAAGCATTGAAATGCTAGGTGGATATAAAATGCGCCATTTATTAATCATGTTTCTTTTTTGTCTTTATAAAGTTATATAAATAGCTTTTTTATAGAAACTCACAGTAAGCTGAAACAAAAAGTAATCGGTTTTTTATCACATAAGTGCTATAACTAATGCGAAGACATTTAACTTCCACTCGCTCGCATAAGCTGCATAAGTAACAAATGTAAATCATATAATAGATTGGCATGCTATCCAAAGAAGCGAAAATGTTTCGATCGTTAGATATATTTTAACGTATCTCATAAAAAAAAATAGTGATATAATTAAATAAAATTCTTTTGCTGGACTGCGATTATGCTGTATCATCGCCTTCAAGAATTTTAATTCATTACATCTGCTCCGGTGCTCAGTGCTGTACTTTTTTGTCGACCTCAGAGTATAACGAATGGTAAAGTTTACTGAGTATAAAAGAGGCTGTCGAAACTGATCGTCATATCACAAGGTTGTTAACTGTTGGTCAGTCTTAATTGGCCAAAGGTTCGTGATCAAAGGTTCTCCAGCTTTGACTATCCCGAGAGATTATGGATCCAAATTATAGATCCAAATTATCATATACTGGTCTTTTTAAGTCAATGGATTGCGCTTTGAGATTTAACTATTATTTCAGGCTGGTTGAAAAATCACCTACAAACTCTTTGGTTGACTCGGTACAATATTGCGATGTACCGATTTCACGCCGATATACAAACACACGCAAACACACACACACACACACACACACACAAACGTACGTACGTACGTACATATCAACACATGGAGTATTGATGAATCATTGAACTTTTTCGAGTGCAAATTTAATTAGCCAGATATTGTCATTTAGGACAGACAATAAAAGGTATGTACCGTCATAGAGCTCAGCTGCCCTGTTGCTGTGAATATCACTTCGAAAATCAAAGAGAAAGAGGATAACTACGGACAAATGCCTCGAAACCTCCAGCTTCTATATTCAGATTGTGAATTCACATTTATATCAATATTCAATTGGTGCATTTGTTTTTGTGAATAAATGCCTGAATAACAATCTGGATAAGATAGGGTTTTCAGAAAAAGAAATCAATCAACTATTTCACAGATTACAAAAAACAATCTGTAAGTGGAACGATAAAAATATTAGAATTTTTAAAGTTTAAAATGTTTAAGTTCTTAAGAATAAAATTTGCTTTTGTTACTCTTTTACTATTACTCTTTTACTTGTTTCAGTCATTTGACTGCGGCCATGCTGGAGCACCGCCTTTTAGTCGAGCAAATGGATCCCAGGATTTATTCTTTGGAAGCCTAGTACTTATTCTATCGGTCTCTTTTGCCGAACCGTTAAGTTACGGGGACGTAAACACACCAGCATCGGTTGTCATGCGATGCTGGGGGGACAAACACAGACGCACAAACATATACACACACACACATACATATATATATATATATATATATATATACACACACTTCCGACGGGCGTCTTTCAGTTTCCGTCTACCGAATCCACTTACAAGGCTTTGGTCGGCCTGAGGCTATAGTAGAAGACACTTGCTCAAGGTGCCACGCAGTGGGACTGAACCCGGAACCATGTGGTTGGTAAGCAAGCTACTTACCACACAGTTACTTCGACGGAATTTTGTACATTTGTTAGAAACCATCTCTTTCCTCCGAGGAAACCATTGGAAAGGAGTTCTTAAATCCAGTTCCCAAGATACACTCCAAATTTCATACCTATTATTATTAGACCAACAGGATACATACCAACCCGCCTGGAGCAAAGTGTGGCTGAACTTGGTTTCTTGGGGAGAGAACACAAATCCTTAATTTATATACCACAAATGATCACGATATCTGAGACTATACAAATCTACAAGGCCTTAAGATTTAAAGGCTGATGAACAAAGCAAAATGCTTTTCTCCACAACCTTTCTACTGAGCAGGTGGCCGGTCAAAATTTATTCTAAATTAAAAAGATAAACAGAAAGAGGGCATGCATGCATGCATGCATGCATGCATACATACATACATACATACATACATGCATACGTCTTCTTGTTACTGCCAACCCATGAAGCATGATGTGTTAGCTAGAATGATATGGAATGCATTGCAGAAGATGAAGATCAAATCAAGTAGAGAGGAGTATGTTGAGACTGATGACTCAAAGAGATGCTGGTGGAAGCTAAAAATGAAAACTGCCACCAAATTAAAACACAATCGGCCTGATATTAGAGGTAAGGCAACAAGCCGGTAGAATCGTTAGCACTCGTAAGCACAAAATGCTTAGTGGCATTTTGCCCGTCTTTGTTTTGAAAAAGATGATCACTCGCAGAAATCACCTCCCATTTGACGTCAATGTTTATGAAAAATACGAGAGAAGGAGGATACCTACGGAGTATTGATGAAGAGTTTACAAATCCAGTATCCAGGATACACGTTCAGCCTGATTCCTGTTATTGTGGAAATTACAGATTATATACCAGCCTGCCTGGACCAAAGAATGACTGAACTTGGACTTGTGGAGAAAGTATGTAGCTTCTTAATTCATAAGCTATAAACGGCTACGATATTCAGAAACTTCAAAATTTGTAAAACGTTCTTACAGTTCAAAGGATAAACACTTACACAAGAGACAATTACAGTTACCTTTTCTTTGCAACCGTACAGCCGGGAAGGCGACCGGTCAAAATTAAACTAAAAATTAAGAGAAAACGACATACATACATACATACATACATACATACATACATACTTACATACATACATACTTCAGGGAAATGAGAAATTAGTTCTTAGACACATTGCATAAAAAGCCCTACTTTACGAGATGACATTTATAGAGTTGACATCCTTTTAGTTTTGGTTAATATAAATAGTCAGGATTTAGAAAGACTAAGGAAATGTCTCATTTAATGAAAGAGGAATCTTATCGTTCATAACTTTTAGGATGTCACTTTAAAAATTCTGCTCTAACCGAAAACACTATGAAAAATTAGTTTACATTAGTAAAAATAGACAAAGAAATACCCCGTACTATAATCCAACTTTTGATTAAACTGCAAGAACAAATATTTCTGCAATTTAATTTCTTGTCCCTTTCCAACGAATCATGGATATCATACGATCTTAAACAGAATCACAATTAAAATTTGCTATTCTTGCTATAAAAGTCTGATCCTTACAGTTCAAAAGAACCCCTCATAGATCAGTAATTCTGTTTGTCTTCTCTCAGTAAATTCATTACTTCAAATAATTATCGTCTCTACGATATGTTTTTACGAGCATATCAATTCCGTCAAGTATCCAGAGAAGATATTTTGACCACCTATATTTAGCTTTGAAAGAATTTAATTCCTATTTAAAGCAGACTTCAACATACATGTATGGATCCTTCCGTTCAGACTTACCTTGTAAGCTGTGTTTAAGTAAGATGTTCATTTCATCTCAAGACTAGCATGTAGTAGACGACAAATCTAAACTTTTTAAGAACTTGCAGACACACTTCTAAGTATTTGCCTTGTAGTTATCTACTCACAAATAGTTAATCACTATGATATCTCTCTAAAGAATTGGATCCTTTGCTGCTATCTCTTGACATCTTCCTCAATTCCTCCTATTTAAAATTTTAAAATTTCTATATTTTTAATGCATGGTTGGCTATCTTGCACGTATGCATTTTCTGTCTATTTTCGTTTTAAATTTTCATAATGCCTTTTCATTATTTTTATGTTTAATAATTTCCCTTTGATTTTCTGTCACTTATGATTCATTTTGAAATATTCTGTTTTTTAACCTTTATACTTGTACGTTTATATATGCAGTTACACTCGCCCATTTATGCGCATGCTCTGTATCTATTTCGGAATCTTTCTTAGCTTCCATGTTTTATAATTGTCCAATGATCGGAATGAGAAATTCGGAGCAACGACTTGTAAAGTTTCATCGTTAAAATACGTCTTTTCATCATTGTCTATTTTCTCCTTTGTTACATACAGACACACACACATATCACATCGAGATCACTATTTTAGTTGAATACTGACGATTGTTATGATATTAGATAAAAGCTGACCAAAGACGTAGATAAAGTTGAAGAATGTAATGTAAGAAATATACGCAGTTAGATGTGGCAGATAAGGAACGGGCAGCAAAAAGAAACAATGTCCAAGAGCGTAGAATTTCAAAAGAAGTAAACATTAGCATCGTAGGTAAAATAATTCGTTAAAAAATGTTCTGTTGGAAACGTGAAAACAAAATGTTTGAATCGACATGAAAACTTTCTTCTGTATTAGTGTCGGCATATTTCATGCAGTATAAATTCAAAAACAGAGGGACAATTGTATATGACCGGTTGCGTGAGTTCTTTAGTAGATAGTCTTCCTTTAGCTTTAGAGTTATTCAGTAGTAGAATGAGGCTCTAGGATTCGATTCAAATATTTTGCGCCAAAAGTTAATATGAATGACAGGAGAAAACCCAAACTAAAAAGTAAATAAATAAAATATGTAAAAAAGAAAACAGAAAAGGCGATAGCTGGAAACACTAGCATGATTTAGAGCCACTCCCAGAAACAAATCTCTTAGCCAAACTGATGACGTCAATTAATTTGTCAGGGCAATGAAAAGTATGTGAAAACCGGCATTATAGAAAGTACCAACCGATTGCGCTAAAAAATAAACGATAAATATATTTTTAAAATCCAGAATTTTAGTTTTCATTTACCGACACCATACGTAACGCTTATTTTTTGAAAATGTGTCTTACAATTTACACTAAACGTTAGGTTTCAAACAAGAGGGATATACGATTGTATTATATTTCTTTATCACATTTGTAAATTATATTACGAATTTATTTAACACCAATTACACTAAATAAACAGTACTAACATACAAATAATGTAATGATCATAAGAATTGCTTTATAAAATCAATAAAAAATATGAACTGTCACAATCTAAAAAGGAAGACAAGTACGATTACTTTCTACATGGTATAATGGCATATAACAATCAGCAGAAATTTTGAATAGATGTAATTTCCTGGCTTTTGCTTCATTTCATCATGTCACAAACATTTGAAAATGTAAGACTCAAACATTTCTTTTCGAGTACAAAACATTCTTTCAAATTTCCTTTTCATGTGATTCCACTAGGATTCACTCAAGATGAAGCGTTATATATGTTCTCAGTAAAAATTGTGGTGATGGAGGCAAAATTAAATTTCGAAAATTTGGTTTCTCCAGCATCAGAATCTCCGATGTTCAGAATAAAGAAATCCGAAAACTGTTATGGGAAAAATAAGGGTTACATGGGTGTATAATTTATCTCTTTTGAAGCATTTACTTATTCAGGAAAGTCATGTCAAATTTTTATGCTCTTCATTACTGTTGATCCTAAATTTATTCGTAAGTTGCTTTCATCCTATTTTACATGTATGTATGTATGTATGTATGTATGTATGTATGTATGTATGTATGTATGTATGTATGCATGCATGTATGTATGTATGTCTCTTCTGTATTTAATCATTTAAGTTCTTCTGAAGGAACTGGTTTCTGACAAAGATACAAAGCTCTGTCTTTGAAATGTAGATAACGAAAACCATATCACATTTTAAACCTGAGAAAAGTCTGGCATAGTTTTATTGTTCCACTTAACAGATTGTATTTGTAATGTGTGAATCAGTTGGTTGATTTTTTTTTTTTAATTTAAACTTATCCAGACTGACAAGTATTTACTTACAAAACCAAATGCTCCAATTATCATTAGTATAAATGCAAATTTGTTATACGGATATAGAAGCTGGAGGTTTCGAAGCAGTTGTCCACAATTATGTCCTTTCTCTTTGATTTTCATAGAGATATTCACATCAGCAGGATAGCTGACCTCTATGACGGTACATACTTTCCTTGTCTATCCCAAACAACAATATCCAGTCTGTTATGTTTACAATTGACAGGTGTTTTGATGGGAATGTTCCACCAGTATTCCTTGTGCTGGTATTTCTGTGCATATTCTGTAACAGAGAGATTCTCTATATTTATTCCAGGGCAGTCTTTTTTCCAATTGGTCTTGTATGTTGTTTGTGCCACAACGTCATGTTGCATAGGGAGGTAGTACCTTGATGAAACTTTTGGGCAGCTGCTAATCATATGTGTAACGTCCTCGACAGAAATATGACGTAATCTACATTCACAGTTGCATCATTGAACTCCAAGAGCTTCACTATCTCTTTTGTTGATTAGATATTTAGAAGCAATCTCCTGTTCTTGGACTGCAAATGCATAGATTTCAAAGTGTGATGTGATGTAGCGGTCACGAGTCCAAGAGAGGTTTTGTTCCATGTCAATGTTACTATCTTCTTCAAGATTACGAAAAACATAGCCATGCATTGTCTTTTGGTATGCTGAGCGTTTCACTTCCAGGTCTTCTTTAAGGTATGCTTGTTCGGTTGATTTGGGATCGTATGAGAGGTCATTACGAAGAGAGTACTTCCTGAAGAGCCCACTTCCAGCACATAGGATATTATTTTCTTCACTTTTTAGCACTAAATTAATGTATTTATTGTTGTTGTTGTTAAGCAAATGCTGTCTGAGAGAGACTATGCGACATTCGAAGGCTGTCTGCACTGATCTCAAGCCCCTACCTCTTTATCTCTTCCTAAATAGAACCTGTCAATATCACCATTTTTGTGGAGATTTCCAGTTGATGTTAGAATCTTGAGGGTTATGTCTATGGAATGGATTTCTTCGACAAACCAGTCGAGTATCTCAAATGTTGGAATCAGCACTGGTACAGCAAACAATTGTGAGATATTGCTTTGTAAGAGGATAGTTCGGATTGCCTTATTTTTCTTTGTCTGTCTGTGTATATGTATGTATAGTTCCCGTCTACGAAATTTCGCTTGCATGGCTTTACTCGACTTGAGATTATCGAGAAAACATCTGTTCAAAGTGCTTTGGTTTGTGTTGCGAAGTTCTTAAATGCACAGCCATAGAAGTAGTTTCCCTATGATTGTATCCTTGTGAGGTACACATGAGAAAAAAATTAATAAAAAATGAGCAATATAAATTTTTTTTTTTTTTTTTAGTTATTGTAAAAGTATAAGCAGTTACCATAAATGTCATTTTGAAAGAATCCCTAGGTCTGTTCTTTGACTGATTTCATTATGCAATTTTACTGCAATCACTGTGGAATCGATGAGAGTAGTTGATGGTAAGTGCCTATAGTTCACATAATGTGTTTGCTGCATGGCACCTAGTTTCAAATGCACACCTTTATACCACATTTTCACAACAAATGGTTCCATTATTTAGACTAACATATTCTTTATTTGTCTCTTGATTGCAGCATTAATAGATAAAAACATCTTTTGGCTGCTTAGAGTTTACTGACTTTTAAAGTAACAACTTTCGCCAAAGCTCTCGAGGTCAAGATGTCATTCGCTACTTAACCAAGAATGATGTAATTTGGAACCTGAATTTAGTAATTTAAGAAAAAAGTAATTCAAACTGATGGGTTCCTTTTACATAGATGTTTCCAGAACTTAAACTGAGAGCAATTGACCAACAATAGTCATAGAATTTATATTTGCTAGATAAGGAATCTTCAGTTATGTAGATCCATATTTCGCACATTAGAAGCCATATATACCTACTATGATAAATAAGAGGGCATGTATGTATGTATGTATGTGTGTATAGACCCGAAAGGCTCCGAAACAGTGTGTCATCGAGAAAAACGGCTCTCTCTCTCTCTCTCTCTCTCTCTCTCTCTCTCTCTCTCTCTCTC
>NC_068984.1:49467887-49471013 GCF_001194135.2 Octopus bimaculoides | reverse complement strand
ATATATATATATATACGCTGATTACTACTTCTTATCAAGAGAGTGCCATCTCGTCATTGAACTTGTACATTCATTTGCACGAAAGGGCTTTTCAGCTCAGCTTTCGTTCTGTAGGAACGTTCGTAGATGTGCTATCTATTTTCCTTTTCATTACGAATATACCGTGGTGCGCGCGACGGTAAAAAACATCTCAGAAGTATCTGGATTTCTTCTTAGCACTTGTGTCTTTAGACGGCTGACAAACCAAGCCCTAAAAAGAAGAAAGTCTCCATACACATTGCATATCAATCACTGCTAGGTTTCTGCAGTCACTGCAATTGCGTTCCGATTACAAAGCGAAAGTTTCAAAGGAACATGCACCATTTGCTTTTGTTCATATCATATATATATTTTTCATCTAGTTTCAGCACACGAGCTGTGGCCATGCTGGGGCACCGCCATTTGGTGTTGCTACATAATTTTACTTCACGAATTCTTTTCAGGAATTGACATTTGCTGCATGAGAGAGTTTGATGCAGCTGCCCCCATCTGCACCTCTTGCTGTGAAGTTGGTTCATCTGGGACACTTGACAGGAAGAGATCCAGCTTTATTTTGAAGACACCTACATCCACCGCATGCAGGTCTCTCAGGTCCTTCGGAAGGGATATTGAAGAGCTGTGGACCTCTGAAGCCCAGGCTATTGCAGTATTTTGTCCTACATCTTGATGGCAAATTTGGAGTCCTTGGCACTATGCAGTGGCGCCCAGTTCTAGTATCTGTGTAACTCTCGATGCCAAAGTTTGGAACAAGTCCTTCGAGGATCATCCAGATGTATATTATGGCATATTTTTCTCGCCTTTGCTCTAAGGAATAGAGTCTTAATCTCTTGAGTCTCTCTCAATAGCTTATATACTGCATAGAGGCTATCTTCTTCGTGTAGCTTCGATGGATTGGCTCAAGTTCTGAGATTAATTTGACACTGGTTGGTGACCATAGCTGAGAGCAATAGTCAAAGTGGCTTAGGACAAGTGTCCTCCTGAGGACCATTATGGTTTCTGCAAACATGGTACAGGTACTGCAAACATACTGTGGGTCACTGTTTTATTATATGTAGAGTTCTAAGGTCCATAGTTTTTCTAATCTGACCATTATATTCGTTAGTGGCGCGTTCCTTGTTTCAGGTACCATCGTAAAATATGTTCCCATCAATCTCTAGGTACTTGTAACATACCTCAGCAGATAGTATAGAATAAATAATTTCCCCTCTTTTTACAACCATACAGGCATATTTATTTTGACCAAACTCCAGCCCTATATCCACTATATCCATAACCAGGTCAAGACACTTTTCGATATCATGCGTATTCCTAGCATACAGCTTCAAGTCATTACAAAGAAGCAGTATATCATCATGGTGCTTCTGTCCTCCTGTACACACTCTTCCGATTTCCTTAACATGTATGACTGAAAGTATGAAATGTATCACTTGGATTACACCTGCGATACTTTATTTTATTAGTGATAATGCAATCGCTCCTTGAATTTATCTCCAGGATGATGACCCAGAATGATGTTAGGTCAGCTATGGGGTTGATTATATTCTCTGGGACTTTAGCATGTCGAAAGGCTTCTAGCATGCAGTGGGAGACAAAACCATTACAGTTTTGTCGATCAGCAATTGCTCAGCACCTCCACAAAATCTCTCCTTCCAAGCTTTTTGTTCTGCTACGATGATATTTTAACAATGGCCTTGGAGGATTAAGCTTAAAAGGACTGTATATATTTTAAATATAAAATTCTGACATGTAATAGATCTTCTAGGAAGAACATAGCAAATCTACTTCTCTAGCTGACCGTGTGCATTACCTTATACTACAAGATGAAAATACCTTACAGCATAAGATGGTTCATCATAGACTCTACCTCCATACAAGGCCAGTATGATCCATGTGGACTATGTCTGGAATAAGCCCTAAAAACCTTATTACATAACACCGCACAGTTATTAAATAAACAGCTAGTAGCCTTCTCCTCGTGTATACACAAATTCTTTAGGTCTTTCAGGTTTTTCCACAGATCTAAGTGTAAAAAGCTAACATTTTCTATTCTCACTAACATTTAGCATAGTCATACTACCTATTTGGTATATCTACAATAGCTCTAATTCTTATCCTTCCTTCGTAGATTCTCATTCCCTCCATTATTTGCATACCCAAAGTATAACTAATATAATTTACTCTCTGTTACAGCACCCTCGTGTTTAATAGACTAAGACTAGGCCTACCTGCTCACTGCTCCGAACCAAATTAGGATTTAATGAGTCCCACATAATCATTCCGTCCTTTTATACTTTATTTAGTAATTAAACGTCCCTGTTCTATCCATTTAATTGTTTATCTATATCTATATTTACCCTCGATTAACTTTGGACTTACATTTCATTTATTTTCATCCCTTGATTTCAATGGAAATATAGGTTCATTAACACCATGGATATTCAAATCTTAATTTTATATTTTTTGTCTTTTATTTTTTATCTATTTTTAATTTTTTAATTTTATTTTTATTTTTGTATTTCTAATTTTACTTTTAGTTTTAAATTTTAAATTTTAAATCTTTTGTTTGCTAGTATGGCATCTATTTCTAGCACTATAACAACCAAGCTAGCCTTCCCCTCTGGTAATATTAGACCACCTACTACATCAGACTTCTATTATCATTTTTACGACCTCTTTATTATCTCCTCTATCCCTCTCTTATTGCTACCCAACCTATAGATCTGACATCTGCTTTTCTTCATCCCCTGTCTTTGCACACACACTCCTCACTATACTGATTAGTATATATCTAATACAGAACATCTATCTGCCTATCTTCATCCCATTATAGTGCACTTCACTTATTCTTCCTTTCAGTCCAGCATTGGAACTGCTAACATTCATTTTTCTTATTTCTAACTAGATTTCTCCCCCCCCCCTTTCTAGACAAAAGGAACCACACTAGTATCATTTATGAAGAATTATATATATAGATATTCTTCAACTATTACATATGTTTAACCTATCACTCTCCGATGACGGTATACTCGGTCAATGAAATCCTCGGCCTACACGATGTTCCAAAAGCTGGGATATTCTAGATACCAG
>NC_068984.1:49466117-49466957 GCF_001194135.2 Octopus bimaculoides | reverse complement strand
GAGCATACACACCTGAGAATTCAGGAAACCGAGTCTATATGACTTGGGAAGAAGCTTTATCCTGTATTATGTTGTGAATGTGTGTGTGTGTGTATATATATATATATATATATATATCGCCTGTATTATTGCCATGACCACTTTCTCATAATTTATCTTCTAAAATTAGGATTTTAAAAACATACAATTTTTAAATGAGAGGATGTTTGTTTTGTTCATTAACATGAGAAAATCGATTAACTGCTATGAAGGTAGATTCGTGACCAGCCAAGCAGTTTTTCAAAATACTCATTTGGATATTTCAGTTTTGCAGCAGGTTGGGTTAACAATTGTCAACTGACCTTTCGGTATTTAAAGTCACGATACATGCTGCTTGTAGAAACCAAAAATATTGAACAAGCCTTTCTTAAATCTACTCAATGTGCCTCTTTTCATGGGTTTAGAAATATTCATTAAAAAATACGCACAGATTACATAAACGGTATAAAGAATTGACTCTACATAACGCTACTTCGGTATCTTTGCTGGAAATTGTCAGTGCAAATAACATTGTCTGGTTTAAGTTCTATATTATCTTTAAATATGCACATTGAATTGCACTGAATACGATGTAGTAGGATCATATTTGATATTCTGTACTTCGACGCTTGTAGGTAAAAAAATGGGTTGGGAAAGAACTGTTTGGTAACAATTTTAGTCATTAACACGCACGCACGCACACACACACACACACACACTCACACACACACACACACACACGCACACACACAAATAATGTCATTAACTTGAGATAATAGCGTAGGTTACAATTGTTCTCTCTTTCTCTCTCCCTTTCTGTGT
>NC_068984.1:49456802-49465038 GCF_001194135.2 Octopus bimaculoides | reverse complement strand
ACACACACACACACACACACACACACACACACACACACACACACACACACACACATATATATATATATATATATATATATACACGCACAGAAAATAAGAGAGAGAAAGAGAGAACAATTTTAACTTACGCTATTATTTCAAGGTAATTTACATAACTCGTTATTTACGTTGACTTTCATCTCCTATATTGTCATATATTTTCAAATATTAAAATAGATTCCTACAGAGTGGAAGACTAAAGAATTTGATGAGAATTTTAGTTAGCGTTAGGGGGTAATGGAAGTGATACAGTCAGGTCAGGTCAGGATTAATCGTTTGACGTGCTGGATTGATCAGAAGAGTTTTCACAGTCGCACTGTATATATGCTATTGGAAGGAAGAGAGTTTGGGACGAGCTTTGCTGTGCACACATTGTACAGTTCGGAGAAAAGTAGGGCAGAAATTGCGTAGACTTTACCTGTAGTTTACACAATGAGCTACTTTGGCTATACAATAGCGGACAGGATGATACTGTAAATATAGACAAGATCTAACCGACGCAAACCAGAAGTACGAAGTTTGCATTTCGTGAAGCCAGAGATCTTGCTTGCAGGTTGCGTGAATGAAGCATGAAGGAGTATCGTTTTTTGCTTTCCTGAAGATCAACTTGCCAGAATTGCAGTAGTAATTAAAAGCTTCTCAGTTGATATGTCGTTTCCTCTAACACATTTGAATGTTGCAACTAAAATTTTACGCTTTGATTGAATGAAATATGCGTCGCGGTTAATGTGCTATAACATGTGAGACGAAGTGCCTTGATTAGGAACTGGTCCGATTCCGTTGAAAGCAAAGAGGGCGAGTGAGCAAGCGAGAGAGAGAGAGAGAGAGAGAGAGAGAGAGAGAGAGAGAGAGAGAGAGAGAGAGAGAGAGAGAGAGAGAGAGAGAGAGAGGGAAAGGTTGGAGGGATGAGACATATGTCCTCAATGCAGGGCAAGATATTTAAATAACTGTTGGAGGTTCGAAAAGTTCATAGAGTGGTTAAAAAAAGTAAATAAAGCGAATGGAAAAAGATACTTTGAACCAGAATAGCTGAAAGTATTTATTTAATGATGAGAAACTGATAAATTGCGGGTAGCGTAAGTGCAGATATACCTTTCAGAGAGAAGTTGGAAGATTAAGTGTGGCCAAGACAGCATATACAGATGACACGCTGATTAAAGGATAAAACATGTGTGACTCACAGAGGAGAGAACGTAATTTCAATGAGAGTAGGTGATGTATAAAATCAAAGTTATACTGAAATCAACGTTAGTTGGTACAACTCTTTTATATAATATTTTGATATCGTTACAAAAAGGTGAATATTTTGTAGAAGAAAAGTGGAAACCAAAAGTTATTGCTAACCACTAATGAAGCGCAGCGATCAATCCAGCTGGTTGTCTATAGTCAACGGTAAGTCATTTAATGATTCTCAGCTCGCTAGGAAGAAATCACAATTTGAAAGAAAAGAGGTTACAAAATCAGACGTAAGAGTTATCCTGAAGCATTATTAATGAATTATAAGGCGGCGAGCTGGCAGACTCATTAGCATGCTGGACGAAATGCTTAGCGGTATTTCGCCTGTCGCAATGTCGTGAGTTCAAATTCCGCCGAAGTTGACTTTGCCTTTCATCCTTTCGGGATTAATAAATCTATTATACCCCTCCCTCAAATTTCAGGCCTTGTGTCTATTGTAGATTATTCTATTGTAGATTATTCAGTAATTATGTTCCCTGTACTATATGGTAATGGGTTTCTGTTGCTGTTGCTGTTGATAAACATTTTTCAGTAGGACCCTATCTTGATCTTTTATTTGTTTCACTCATTAGACTGCGACCATGCTGGAGCACCGCCTCGAAGAATTTTAGTCACGTGAATCAACCCCAGTGCTTATTTTTTAAAAGCCTGATACTTATTCTATCGCTAAGTTACGGGGACTTAAACACACCAGCACCGCTTGTCAAACAGTGGTGGCGGAGAAACACGATGGGGTTCTTTCAGTTTCCGTTTATCAAATCCACTCTCAAGACTTTGGTCAGCCCGAGGTTATAACAGAAGGCACTACTCAATGTAACTCGCAGTGGGACTAAACCTAGGACTATATGGTTGAGGCAAACTTCTTACTATATAGGTACGTCTGCACCTACTCTACAGCAGTTTTTAGAAACAAAAACTAAAAAGAAAAACAGAAACGTAGATACGAAACCACGTGTTAAAGGACTTCACAACTCATGAAGCTTTCCTTGCGCTTGAAGGATCTAATTTCATTTGCACATGTCATGATAAATAAGACGAGATGATTTTCGTCTCGACTAATCTACCCTGACTTCTGATAAGGCATCTACACATCATCCGAAACAGATTTATGAACCTTGTACAAACTTTGTATTATATCTTTCTATTTACATTAAAAGACCAACTGAAAGATATGGTTATTCTTTAAATAAATATTTTGGATATGACCATTAATATGTTTCTAACGATACTGTGTGTAAGTGGTTTTAAAGTTTTTGAGGCAAAATGTAATAATTTCATACTGTCAAACTAGCAACAGAAATAGCTGAATACCCATGAAACTCAGCAGCTGCTGCTAAGTTCTATTGCTATAACTATTTTGCAAAGTATTTTCACCGACAGTATTGTCATCAGGAGTTAACGGAACATTAATTGAATTAAAAACAAAAAGCAAAAACTAGATTTAACTGGTTTGCTTCTTCGACGATGTATGCTTGCCTATCCTTATGAGCATGAATGTGAAATACTGTATATGTATGTAGTGTGTGGATGTATGCAAAAGAAGCCGTTAAACTTTTTCTGTCGCTATTGAAATGTTATCAAAATGGAACAAAATCAAAATAACGGCATTTCCTTTCGAGTTTTTGTTTTCTTTTTCGTTTTCGTTTTGCGTTTAGTGTGCAGTGACTACTGCAGGCACATTGTTGCGATCACATAACTGTTTCATAGCTTAGACAGATTTTAACTATATATATAACGGACACGGAAAGGAGTGCCTAGTACATGTGATGTCATCTAAGAACGCGTGATGCCAAACTGCATTTCCCGCCGAATTTAACCACAATTCTTTTAACTGTGATTCGGAGTCCATGCGTCAACTTGAAGTTCTTGCCGAGAAGATGCCGCCAAAATGCTGTACATCTCTTGTTACTGAACGAACAAGGGCTGCATGCTTTTGTATTAGAATTTTTACTTGCATTTTATTCGATATGACTAGAATTAAAATTTTTGATTTTTGTCTTTGTATACATTCATAACTCTTTTCATATGTAATAACAAACACTTAACTGCATTCTTTTATACAATTGCCATACACCACTCTTTAAGTTGGAGTGGGTAGTCAAATTCATTCAGTCCATATGTTCTAGCTCTCACATAAAAAGTTTTGTAATATTTCTTTAGTACGTCCTGTCGTGCGCAATATTGTTGGTTATCATGCATGTACTATATTCACACTTAAAACTTTAAGCTGAACTTTGCATAGTGAAATAAATTGTTAATTTGATTCTTATTCGCTTTTTAAAATATGTTGATATGGCTGTGATGGGACATGAAATTTGGTAGAGGAGAAAAGGAAACCAAAAATTATTGCTATCCACTCAATAAATATCAGCCAATCCAGCTGATTATAAATACACAATGGTAAGTTACTCAAAATTCCCAACTCTCTAGGAAGTAAGCGCAAATTGAGAGAAAACAGATTACAAAATTATAAGCTAGAGTTAGCCTGAGGCGTTATTTCTGAATTATGATCTTGGTGCCGTATGGTGACAGGCTGTTTGTTGGTAAATGTCATTAAGTAGTACTCTAAACGATTTCAGAAACAAAGAAAAGTGAATTGGAAACTACATCTTGATAGATTTTACAACTGATGAAGTTTTCTTCACTTTTGAAGAACTTTATTTCATCTGTACTTGTCAGAGCAGACAAATAGAGACGAACACGTCTCAAATTATCTATCTTGACTTCTGATAAGAATCATGTTTTCTGTCATTCTATTTCTTTTATTTGACAATATTCATCCAGATTGCAATGTGAGCGACACACGAGTTTCTTGTATGACATGTAATTAGCTACCATTAGTCATCCTCTTATTCTATTCTTTCAGTGAACCTTACTAGATGATTTTTATTATATTTGTTCCATAATAAATGTTTGTGTGTGTGTGTGTGTGTGTGTGGTGATGGTGAATTTCACATTGTATAAAATTTTGGAAGTTTTTATTAAGTAATTGTTTATCTGTCATAATTTGTCTATTTGATAACTCTGTAATTGCTCTTGTGTATTACCATGACATGGGATTCACCACATGTCTGCATCTGAATGTTATGTTTTCCGTTTAAGGAGAGTTGTATCAAAAGAGACGGTAGTGTGCAAATCTTGGGCGCAAGGATTCTAATTCATAGACAGGTATGAGCTCCAAGCCACAGTAAAAGGAAATATGAGTAAATTCAATGGGAAATGCAGTCTGGCAACACATAACACCTGGATGATGTCATATGTGCTAGGCATTCCCCTTCCTGCCACGTCCGCGTCTGGTTATTTTTCAAGTTACCAGGAGTTTAAAAGCTGATACGTCAACAAACCTGAAGTTGTCACTCTACACTACAAGAAAAGAAATAATGATTGTTTCACTGCAGAAAATAAAGTGCACTATGATGACCTGATGTCTAGATCATGTAGTGGAGAGCAATGAGGTGGACCGAAAATTAGGTTTTGGTAATACTGCTGAAAAGCTTGCATAGGTATTTGAAATATAGACAAGCATTGTGGACAGCTTGTTGTGATCTTGTCCATTAATGCACAACTATTTTGTTCCAAATTACATATTTTTATCATAAATATCCAAAAGCTTTTTCCCAAAATATACCTTGTTAATTTTAGGTTGCATTTTATCACTTAAACCATCTTACGAGCCAGGAAATACGGTAATCTAATTTTTAGCAAAATTCCATAAGTTGATTAGTTGTTATATATAAAACTTATGCTCCAGGCCAGGAGTTGGCATATTTTTGCTTAGTTTTACTTATCAATTAGGAACCACAACTCAGTATAAAAATCTAGTATAAGTACTCGTTAATGCAAAATATTTGAGCTATATTTGATCAACAAATTTCCGAGGTCTTATCAAGAGGGTTTTCATTATAAATATTTCTTTATCTTTGTTTCTCTTTGTTAACATGAACTGGTTCATTACAATAATATAGAAATTAAGAAGATATTTTAAAGCACTGACACTCATCTATAACAATCATCCATCTAATCATATATTTCATATATCTCAGGAGAAAAATTTACTTGTATTCTTAGTCAAGATAATTACGTCCATCTGCCTAAATCTACTTAGCTACAAAATAAGTACCAGTTATACTGGATAAAATCATGCAAGATATATTAATGCTATTGTTAAATATTTGTCTCTTATCTGTTCAATTAAACTGAAAGTTAATTTGATTACTAGTCTTATAGACTATTGTTTTCGTGGAAAATTGGCTTTTCTTTAAAGAGTTTTTTTTTAATAGCAAATAGTTTTATTATCATCTAAGTACATTTGCATTGGTACTGAGTATTAAAAACTTTCACTGATATGAGCAGGAGAGGCTTTGAATGATTCTGCAATATAAACAGATGATAGTTATTGGGTACTGGGGCTTACAGATGCAATGATGCCAGATCGTGTCAAATAAACACATTTTTGGTTACAAAGATATCCTAGTTATTGTAGATGAATAAATGGGTATTAAAATGATGAGGATGATATGATAAGCTTCCTAAATGATGGAGAAAAAAAATCTATTTATAGTCCATGTTTAATTATCAGTCACACAATAATCATGATTATGCAACTTATTAGCAAAACAGTTGTTGCAGATATTTGATATAAGTAATATGGCTATAATTTATATGCAAATTTAAGTTGCTACTGTTATCATTATTTGTAATTAATTAATTTATTCTGGTTCTCGTTATTGAGCTTTTGTTAAGCAGAATGTTGTGAAACAGCCCTAACTACCACTTGAAATCATTCCGCTTTACATATGATAATTATGTCTTTCACAAAGAAAGACGAACCTTTCAATTTTGTATTCTGTAAAATATAGGGCCTTTGCATTCCTTCAAAAGTCATTAGTACCTAATTGATCAATCCTGTTAATTATTTTGTTTTTTAGGTAGTTTGGATATACAGGGTGTCCCAAAATTAAGGCAACCAACATTTTTCAATTTTGTCACATCAAAATATTGTTATTTGTCGGGTGCGAGAGTTGTAATGCAATCGTAAAGGAAATACAATTATAACTCTACCACATTTATTCTATATCACTCCCTTCTGTTTCGAATCACAGCCTTAAGTTTAGGTGCGAATGCTTCACACGATGCACACAGTTGAATCGGAGCCCATTCCTGGCGCAGTTTTGCCTTTAGAGCATTGAGTGAAATATGAGGAGTGCTTGAGAAGCTTGTCTCCAAAATGAACCAAACAGAAAAATCCAATGAGCCGAGACTGGAGCATCTTGAGGGCCTTACATCCTTGCCTATGAATGACAGAATGTTTTTTTTTATATCCAGTGTTGTATCTGTTTAGAGCTGTGAGATGATGTTGAATCCTGTTGGAGGCTCCAAAATGAACCTTGGAAGTGCTCATTCACCCATGGAAGCAGTTCAGCTTCCAGAATGCCACTAATGTATCGTTGGGTATTAATTTCAACACCCGAAGGCACAAAAACGAGGGAAACATTCCAGTAGCTGTCACAGCTGCCCAAATCATAACCGAATGTGGATTTTGATGTAGATTTACCAGTCTACCCCCGACAGAGTCAGATACACTCCAAACTTGGTCGTTCTGGTGGTTTACTGTGTGTTCGATGTCAAATTTCTTTTCATCAGTGAACACGAAGTTGCCCAGTGTGCCTTCAGCAAACTGATACAGGATAAGATGAATTCTCTCCAGTCTCATAGCCTTATAAACTGGCGTGAATTCATGACAGTGGATCATCTTGTATGGGTGGGATCTGAGATCCTCCTTCGACACTCATTACATGAATGTTCGGCTTACTTTTGCTGCGGCAGCCAGTTGTCCGATAGAACAACAAGCATATTGTCATATATTCTCACTGGTACTTTTGATAAGCTGAAGGGATCTGCACACTTCTGTTTCAGCCATGTCCACAACAATCAACAGTGGAACCAATCTCTTCAAATTTCTTGACAATTTTCCAGACTATTGTTCGGTTAATTTTTAGTTCTTTTACTAGAGCTGTATTACTTATAATTACTATATGGATGGGTATGATCATACTTTGGTCTATAGCCACTATCTGAAATTATATAGTCTGAAACAAAAAGAAAAAGGACTAAGAATTTATAATGATGTATAACTTTGTTATATATAATCATATTTATTGATAATTATTAAAGTCCGAAAAGGAGCGAATAATATGCTCAATCCATAAAGGGTTCCCAAAAAGCAGATACCAAAAATTATAGGCCTATCTCTCTGACTTCACACATTAGCAAAGTCATGGAACGGATAGTCAGAGGGAAATTAATCGCATTCCTTGATGAAAATAACTTGCTGATACCCAGCATAGCTTTCAACCAGGTAGGAGCTGCCTGACCCAGCTCAACATTATAACTGCATACCTCTCCCTCCTTCTCTCCAGGGAGTAGAGCCTTAGCTGTTTCAGCCTTTCCCAGTAGCCGAGCAATTGCAAAGAGACGATCTTCTTTGTGAATCTTCTCTGGGTTGCTTCAAGGTCTGCTGTTAATTTCACACTGTTGGGTGACCATAGCTGGGAGCAGTACTCCAGGCGACTGAGGACTAATGTCCTCCAGAGGACCATCGTGGTTTCCTTATCTCTGGTTCTGAATGTTCTACGGATCCAGCCAGCCAGTCGTCTTCACTTTGTCGCCATCCTTCACCTTGTCGTCATCCTGTTCACTGCACACACGCTCACACACACGCACATTGGCAACATTCGTGGATTTGTGTATTTTGGCCTTGCTAACGATTAACACGGAAAAAATAGATAAATAGTTACCAGGGTAGCAAAATATCACACAAGTAAAATGGTTGTAACTCATTGTTTTATACACACACAAACATACACACACACACACAGAGACACACACAGACACACACACACACACACATACACACACACACACACACCCATATATATATATATATATATATATATATATA
>NC_068984.1:49455093-49456792 GCF_001194135.2 Octopus bimaculoides | reverse complement strand
CCCACCATCGCCTTGACAGACGATGCTGGTGTATTCACGTCACCGTAACTTAGCAGTTCAGCAAAAGAGGCCAATAGAATAAGTACTAGGCATACAAAGAATAAGTCCTGTGGTCTATTTGTTCAACTAAAGGTAGTGCTCCAGCATGGGTGCAATCAAATGACTGAAACAATTAAAAGAATAAAAGAATATATATATCTACTACACATGTGGGAAATTCTATCTATGGGTGTGTTTGTAGAGTTGTTAGCTAACTCCTACTACATCGTTTTATCAATTTTAATGAAACTTGATACGTGACTAGAACTCATGTCTGGAAACCTCATGGCATACCCAGATTGTGAAAGAAAAGACAATAATAGGGCCCCTTGAAGAGATCCTTATACATATCGAATATATTTTATTTTAAAAACCAAGGCAAATAACCTATTCGCACCTGGAAGGGATCCTTATATATAGCCAAGGGAAATAACCCATTCATTTTCCTAAATTATTTGGTAAAAATGAAATTGAGTGTGCTTATTTCTTAGTATTTGAACTGTTAGAGCTATTTTCGCAATTTATCCAGTACAGCCCTTAAACAAGTGAAAAGTATTTTCCTAAACAACGGATCCACTTATTTTGGTTATTCATGAATATACAACACTCGTTCCCCTGAGGGTAATATTCTCTGGGAACGCACAAAAGCCCTTTTTAGAGTTATTTACTTTGAATTGTTATTATCTCATATCTGATTAACCTGTTATTATGTAAAATACTTTTCGATTTTAGTATACATACCTTATTAGTATTTCCTCCTATGTTCTATATACCCATCAAAGCCTTTTTCAGCGTTACTTTATTTGAATTCTTACTATCAGTTAACTAATTTCATGTTATTACATAACTGACTTCACAATTTGGGCATTCATAAGTTATTGGGAATTCCTAAAAACAAGATCCTGTGTATGACAGTTCGCTATTCTCTGTGAATGCACAAAAACCGTTTCAGCAATACATACTTTGTATTGTTCTTATTGGATTAGCAAAACAATTATGAGTGCGGAGCCATGGGATAAGACCTGCTTTCTCGGGAATTACCAGGTATGTCAGCTAGTATATATATATATATGTATATATATAATATTAGGGATAATATTATTATCTGAAACTATATATATGGCCACAGCTCATCAGCTGAAACTAGATAAAATGATAAATTAAAATGAAATATATAACATACATATATATACATAACATACACACACACATATAGATAGCTAGATACATACATATATGCATATACATTATTACATAATAAAACAGATGGTTTATACCTGGTAGCTTACTGGTAAAGGACGAACACTGTCAGAGTGTTCGTTATGTATTTTCGCTGTATTGTGTGTTGGTTTCCTTTTTGCATCTGTTATTTTATTATTGATCTTCTATATAAATGAAGTTATATCCTTTAATCTGCTGCTTTACTTCACGTGAACTCAGAAGACATTGTGGAACTGTTACTTTAATAAGTTATCACCCCCAGAGACACATCTATACCGTCAGATGCACCTGAACCAGTTGTTAAGTATCCCATCCATGAGGGACAGATAGATGTTAAACAGGTCGAAACAATTTAGTGATTAATAGAAATTCTCATATCTATCATTATTTGTCTCTCATTCACCAAACATATACATATAAATATATATATATATATATA
>NC_068984.1:49452244-49454418 GCF_001194135.2 Octopus bimaculoides | reverse complement strand
TATATATATATATATATATATATGTATATGTGTGTGTGTGTGTGTGTATGTGTATATATATTTGTGTGAGTGTGTGTATATATATATATATATGAATATATATACATAGGGTGTGATTTGAAGGCAGTTTGGTTACTGTTTTTAGCAGTTTAAACACTCATGTAGAGGCTAGCTTAGGTTTATGAATGGATTTGAAATTAACTCATCAAACTAAAGAAACTTAATTATATACTGCTTTAACCCTTTGACATTTAGATTACTCTGTCAAATTTAATACTTATTTATTTACATTGTTTTAAATTAACCATATGTTATCTGATAGCTTAAAGATTTCAATGATTGTATATCTTTGGAATGACAATGTAGGGTAGGTGTGAAAAGCTGGATTTGACTGGTTTGAACATAAAACAGATAGTATATTTTGGCTGGATATGGTCAGTTTAAATGCTAAAGAGTTAAGAAGTAAACTGTTTCTGTTGCTAGTACTAAGTAATATTGAAAATTTACATGTCTGCTTTAGATAGCAGTAAAGATTTTACTTGATTACACACTCGGAAGTCATTATTTGATGACCCACATCTTATGAATATATCAGTGACAGCTGTCACTTTGTAATTTTGTAAACAAAAATATTTAACAAATTCTGATAAAGAAAGATGAAAATGCAACGTAGCCACCAATACAGTCATTGTGAGGGCATTATTTTGTACTGGTTTTTCATTTAATTTTTCCTGAATGCATGTAATTTATTCAAAACTTTGAAGAATTCAATTTATACTTTCACTCATATAATAAATATAGATTATTCATAGGTTGTACTATTTAAATATATACATAATAAAATGTTCATCTACAAATGATAAAAAAGAAAACGCCTTTACATACACTGGAATATATAACTTTGACTAGACTTGAACAGATATCCTATTGTTTGCATTGAATAGTAAGGAAATACATCTATCCTCTCTCTCCAGTTTGATTTTACAAACGTGAATAATCTTTATTATTATACAAACCGATCCTCAGATCAAGACGAATTTCTAGTAATTTACTTGGAGAAACGAATTATAATACAATGAATTCAGTTGTTGAATTTACATATGCAATATAGGAAAATTATGGTTAGTGTTTCGTATTTGGTCAAAGTATTTTGTTGCTCCTCATATGCCACTAGAAACAATGGTCATGAATATTTTGCTCTCAAAGAGTCTGTGTAATGAATGATAAAAGATAAGGGCAGGGATAATGAAGAGAAAGTTAATAAAAATAGCGACAGATTTGCCAAAACCTTCAGTCAGAAATACAGTTAATCATGCTTTAAAGCTTTTACGATTCATTGAATGTAGTTCCTTCTACCACTTGAAACTATTTCTGATAAACATTTTACAAAAAGAGAAAAAAAGAAACGGTAACTAAGAGAAATCGCAGTCAGTAAAACAAGCAATTCTGCATAAGGTAAATATATTATTTTCCACTTAAACGTGTTATACAACAATTGGGATAAGAAAATCGGGAAAACTTGTCGTATCGTGGATAAAAATAAGTCACTGAAACTTAACCGTTACCACATTGTTTATGTATGAAGAATTTTTGACTAAGATATTTCACTGAAATGTTACATTAATATAGGAAACAAAATTATAATAAAAATAATTTCCCTTTGGCACGCATCCAAGTCTCCCTCAAATCAACTAGAAAGACATTATAATGGTAAAAGCAGAACCTTGATTAGGAAAGTTGTTTATAGTGTAGTTTTCGAAGTAAGTTTCTATACTGAGTTTGTAAAATATGAAATAAAATAAACGCTGTTAGTCAAACAATATCAAAAGATAATTTATCAACCTTTCGTTGAGAAAGGTGACCTAAATTCTAATAATTTACGTAATTAGAAAGCGCCTAATGGAACATTTATTTTTCTGAAAATTAAAATTGCGTTAAACTTAACTTTCTAATTCTTTCGTAAATGCTCTGTATTTAAACTGAATATATTGTATATTTAAGGTGGCATTTCAAATAAACAAACAACTTAAACTTAAAAATTTTACAGTCTTATTGTCAACAATTTGACAAATATCGAATTAGTAGAATTCCCAAACATAAAGCAGAGTTTCTATACGTTTTTCTGTGCCAAAATCACGTGCTATACAAGTTTGACTAGTACTTTGGCTGCGCAC
>NC_068984.1:49432562-49452094 GCF_001194135.2 Octopus bimaculoides | reverse complement strand
TATATATATAAGACGCTGTTTCGTTTAGATGTAGATATTAAATTATTAAACGATTATTTTGATATTACAATAGGATCTTGGGATTCCGCGCATATCATAAATCTGGCAGGCTTTTTTCTACCATGTCAACTCAGCATACATTTTCCTTAAATTGAGGATGGTTTATATTGAGACGCTGCTTTGCTCGTATCCACCTGATATTCTAAGTACGTGTGGAACGTACCCGGAAAGGTCATTATAAATAATTCGTAATTACTATGTATCTATCATTTTCAACAATACTTTTGAAGTAGCCAACTTCTGAGACGTTACTTTAGATTTGAACTCGGGCTTATACTATCCTTTCATAAACCCAAGAAATACCTTCGATATATTCATGTTAAATCGAATCACCATAGATCTATCTTGAATAGCGTTATTGACAGTGTCTAGATTAGGATTCCTAACCTTTTCGCAAATGAAAATATCTCCAATAATCACGTCTCATACTTTTATCAGGACCTACACACAGTGGTTTCTTTGAAATATCATCTTGCATTCGCAACACTAGGTTCAAAATTATGCTTGGACAACTAACAGTAGAACAATTGCCCTATAGTTAATCATAATATGGCAACTAATACTAAAAATATATCTAAAGTAAAAAGATTAAACCTCCAATACTCACTGTTATAGAACTTTACGTAGAATACACTCCCCTCTACCACCAATACAAACACTTAACCTCCAGCTATGCACACAAATGCCCTAGTGCATGATGGCTTTGGAAAACCTAATATTTGTCTACCTTAGAATAATTCTCTCCACTTCAAAATATCAATAAAATACAATAAGATTCGAAGGCGTGAGGTCTTATGTTTTGCACTACCAATTTGTTTACAAGTTAAGTCTCTAACTAAACTGTTCTTCAATATTCTAAAATCAAATTTCCCATCTCAACATAATTACTAGTCCACAATTAAGCTTCCTTATTTTATCACACCTAATCTTGCATGCATAATCGCAGCTTCAAATAGATGGTAACTGTGATGTATCTTGAAGTAATTCTACAAAAAAATACTTTCTAAATTCTTTATTAATTTGGCTCAAGTCCAGGAAATTTGAGACGGGGCAAGTTGATGATATTGACTTCAGGGCCCAATTAATACTTATTTCATTGACCCCGAAAAGATGAAAGACAAAGTTGGCTTCAGCTGAATTTGAAGTCAGAACGTAAAACCGGAAGAAATGTCGCGAGACATTTTGACCGGCGTGATAACGATTCTGCCAGCACGCCACTTTAAATAATCCTTTCTGCTAGAGGCACAAGACCTGAATTTTGGAGGATAGAGAGATTCGATTACAGAGACCCCAGTACTCAATTAGTACTTATTTTATCAACACCCAAAGGATGAAGGGCAAAATCGGCCTCAACAGAATTTAAACTCAGAACGTAAAGACGGACGAAATGTCGCAAAGCATTTTGTCTGGCTTGCTAACGATTCTGCCAATTCACTGCCTTAACTGCTGCTGCTGCTGCTGCTGCTGCTGCTGCTACTACTACTACTACTACTACTACTACTACTACTAACAATAATAAAAAAATCTTGAGTAGTGGCAATTGTGATAAGTATAATAGCTATAACAGTAATAACAACAGCAACAACAATAGTAATAATAATGATAATGATAATAAAGGTAAGTAATGACCACTCACAGATAACTGTAACTTAACTTGAGATAATAAGAAATGTAATTGTAGAATACCCAGTAATTCTCCTATGAGTGATCATTACTTGCGATATAACGTCGTTTATAAGTGCACTGTCTATGCTATGCACGCAAATTCAACCAAACTATACACAGGATTTTCTACTGATTTTAAGAGACGATACTTAACAAATGTTAACGCGTTCTCTAATGAATCTACTTCACTGGCCAAGAATATCAACCATTTCGAGGTTAATAGTATTTCCTACAATATCTCAAGGCCAATACATTTCCTACGGTATCAGGTTTACAGTTAAGGCTGGTAGGCTTATATTGTGGTCACAATGCATTTAATTTGTCCCCTAGAGAATCCCTTGAGACGTTACACAAAAATTAAGGTCTTCATAAGAAACAATGGGACGTATTAACATTCTGCAGGCACAGATTCTTCAGAATATTTTCCTTTTTTGCCCTAGATCAGCGTGCTCCACTCGATTTAGATAACTATAAGCTTTGTATTCTGAGCAACATTCTGCTTTTTATATATCTCGCTTTCATCTGTTTAATTACTTGGCATAGTTACAATTATCACTCATCTTAATTGGAATTGAACTTTAAAGTCATTCATGCTTTGTTTCTAATTACTTTAATTACATTTTCTTTGGTTATAGCAAATCTTTATATATTTTACATCTCCATTTATGTTTTTTTAAAAAATTTTTTCTAGCGATTCCATTCTTACACTCACGTTTAGACATTTATACTAAATCAGGTCGCCAATAAGTTAAACTGCCTCTTTTATATAACAGTAGGCTTTTTTGTTTGCCATATTCCCCTTTTTTTTTTTGATAATTTCTTTTGATCAATCTTCTTTACTCTACATTCCTCAAACTTAAATTTTCGACCTGTTTCAATAGTTAAGCTTCTCAAATAGAAAGAATGACACTTTCATTTGTCTTTTTATTCTTTTCTTTTGCTTTTATTTTTCTCTTCCTTTTTCTATATTCCTTCTTATTTTAATTCCCTTTCCTCAGTTTTTACTAAAATATTTTTTCTTGACTTTATGTTATTTTCCACTTGTTTCCGCGTATTTATCTCTCCATTAGAAACTATCCACCTTTTTCTTCTTATTTTTATTGATGCCTGTGTATAACCAAAATATGTGGCCTACTACTATTACATTGGCAATTGTTACTTATCTTTCTGACGAAAATATACGGCGTTCCCAGCTTCAAGATATTAACGTATCATGCTTTATGTGAGTTCATATTTATGATATTTGCAATGAATAATTATTGCTTCATTTTGAACGCCTATTTGCATAATATGCATCATATTATATAACGCATTGACTTTTGAAACGGCTGTAAAGATATATCTTCAGTTCTATATTTAAGAGATCAGGAATTATGTACATTATTTACATTATTTACATTTGACGGATATTTGTCCTCATCTTGTTTGTTGTTAGCACAACGTTTCGGCTGATATACCCTCCAGCCTTCATCAGCCAGATGAAGGCTGGAGGGTATATCAGCCGAAACGTTGTGCTAACAACAAACAAGATGAGGACAAATATCCGTCAAATGTAAATAACGTAGATATATCTTCATTTTGCAATATGAATATCTATATGTAACATCTCATTTTATATGAATTCCTGCTATGAATAAATGCTTGTTCATCTTTTATTATTATTATTATTATTATTATTATTATTATTATTATTATTATTATTACTCGCTCACGCTATGTGTTTATTATAGCCAACTTTTGTCCTGCTGATCAGGAAGTTTGAATTTTAAGAACCTGACCAGTCTGAATACACTAATGCTTATGTATTCTATGCTGGTACTAGCGTCTTCTCCCCCCCCCACACACACGCACTGCTAATCATAATACTGACTGGTAATGATTTACTAGGGAGGTTAGGGAATAGCCGTCTCTCTAAGTTTCATACGCCATGAAAGAGGGGGAAAAAAAAAAGGTTAGGAAATGACGGTTAAGAAATTGAAATTTTTAGAAAAAAATTATTTTCAGAATAATAGCTTTCAGTGAAACATAGGAATTCTTACGATAAAAAAAAAACAAACAAAAAACAAAAAATGAAGTGAAGGGAGCCTCTACCATTTTCCTGAGGGAGAGCTATTCCAAAACTCCAACGATTTATTTAGACAAGGTTTAATATTTTAGAATGATAATACCCGCTCAATAAGCGTTGCTGCATGAAGTGCAGAAGCTATCAAAGATGTCTCTACATTGTTGATCGACCTGCTAGATGCCAAACTTGCCTCATATCCTACCCAACTTGCTGGGAAAAAAGAAAATAGGACACTGCAATTGTTTGATCTAAGGAGACATGCGGCAGAACCACAGCAAATATACTTTACACATACATACACACCCATTTCTCTCTCCCTCTCTCTCTCTCTCTCTCTCTTTCTTTCTCTCTTTCTCTTTCACACATACGCCTCTCTCTCTCACACACACACTCACACGCACGTGCATATGCATACTGGCTGGACTTGAACTCGATACTGAGAAAGCCAAAAATAAACCTGAATGTTGTCGATCCATTGGCCCAGCCTTTCTATTTGCGTGGCGAAGGCAATGATATTAAAAACGCGGATGTTATTACGCCATTGATTTAAAGTTAGCTATGAGTTAGTTGTTTATTCCAGTGGGTTCAGAGTTCTTTCGTTGGTATTGATGGACAGTTGATGACTTTCTACCTATCGAGTTAAGAAACATAATATTTGCTATCATTGGATGAAAGTAAATCGGTATTTTATGAAGTATCTCGCATTGTAATGAAATGACACCGGAAATATTTTAAAAGGCGCAATATATAAGGGCAATAACTATTTCTCTATTTGAACGGTAGCTCCCCTTGATAATAGACCAGCTTTATTACTTCATATTGACATTAGATGTTAAATTATTGAAAGAATGTCTTGATACGAATATTTATCACATCCCTACACTGAATTTACCTTTCATTTTCAAATATATTACTTTAGAATACGAAGAAAGAAAAGAGGATACTTTCGTTGTATCTATAAAACCTCGTTAACGAACCGTAGCATAAATAACAATATTAGCATCATATTCTTACGCATAATGTTATCTTTCTGATTAACGAGGTTAGTAAAAGTTTATTCTTTTTATCATAATAATAGGATACATTACTCAGGATAGTCTATCTTCTGGGGCAACGCATTCTTTAAATGGATCGTGGTTATAAACACAATTTCCTGATATACTACAGCGATACTCCATGCTATAGTGACAACTTTTAAAAAAGAAGTAATGTAATTTATAAAACAAACTTCCGAATAATGAACTGTTTTAATATTTCTGTTTGCTCTGGATCTAATTATTGTTTTCTCATTCATGTTAACTATGTACACAGTTCTCTTCATTTTGTTTTGTTTTACCATGTCGAAAATCTATTCAAACAAGATATCTCACTGAAAACGATTGTATGAGAAGGGTTGCGAAACAGATGCGTTGTGATATATTCTCGTTACGTAACTCTCTTGTGGCAGTATCATACAAATTACATCACAAGTCAGCGGCCAATGTAGACGCATTTCGTTAGGATTTTGTTAGCACATTCTTTTTTTTTTAATAAACAACCAAAACAATAATTTCGGGCGTAAGTGATATCAAATTGCTCTTTGATTTATAAATTTGAAAGGAAAAAAAAATTAACATCTAAAAATTGAAGGTGTCTCTGCACTTCTGTACAAATAAAGATGTTTTGTTTAGACCGAGTCCGAGTGTTTTGTTGAGAATTTTAAAACCAAGGTTTCTTATGTTTCTAATTGTTTTTCGAAAGAATATGAAGAAGTTTATACTTCGCTAAGGAGAAAGTGTTTTGTAGTATTTGAATTTTGCATTTTAGAAGGCAACCACTATTGGTAAACAAATGAAGTAATCATCCTTCCGCCAGTTTTAGTCGTGACTATCAGAGAGAGAGAGAGAGAGAGAGAGAGAGAGAGAGAGAGAGAAAAGAAGCACATGCAGTGATATGAAATTCCACCACCCAGAAGAAATCAGTCACATCTTATGTGGTTGATTTCTTCTGGGTGGTGGTGGTGGTGCTCTAGCATGACCAGAGTCATGTGGCTGAAATGCTTTTACTCAAATAGGGTATTGAAGACTGCTTTATCCAATAAGTCCTTCTCAAATAGGGTATTGATGACTGCTTTATCTAATAAGTCCTTACTTTTTTTAAAAGAAAAAGAAAAATACAATTTAGGGTATGATTTAAAGGCCATTTGGCTGCAAAATCTAAAATGGAAAACAAAATTGGAACTGTATCATTTATCTCTCATCATTGTGCCTGAGTTCAAAGCTACTTCCTAAGAAAAAGAATTGAAATTATATCGTCAGAAAAGTGTTTTATAATGTTTAATTAGATAACATTTCTGAAGTATTTTTTTCATTACTTGTGATTTAATCAACATACAGCTAAGGTTGCATCATATAGCATTTAACATATTTCTTAAGAAGCTACTATCTTGCTAAGCTTTAATTGAAGCCATTCCTTATATTTTAGTCTGTAGAAGTGTCACATCTTCGCATTTTTTGCAAATCATTTGAGATTGGTGCGGAACAGAGAGGAAAAAGACATTACTGTGTCACTGTTGCAGGGAGTGGCACATTAGTATATAAAGATAACCTTATAGAAGAGACTGTAGTCCAAATACTCGCAACAAATTGACTTGCACTAAAAGCACTCAAAGGTATTAAAATAGGTAAGTTTACTATATAAGAGCGGGTGCATTTCTTTTGATGAATAATTTCATTCCCAAGGTCAACCTTGATAGAAGACATTTGCCCAGTTTCATGCAGTAAGATCAACCCTGGAACCACATGATTGTGAAGTAGTCTCTTTGACATAGTAGTATTGGCCCTTAGTAGAATATCAGTTAAATTGATTGATTTGCTATATCTAGTTTGGTAATAGTTCAGAATTCAAATTCTATTGGACTGGATTCACTCTCATCCTTCTGGAGTAGATTAAATAATTAGCTTATATTAAATTCTATAACTATACTCTTGCTGTTTTAAAATAATTGGCCTTGTGGCTACTTGCAAGAAATCAATATTTGTATAACTTCTAAATTAGTGTTGACAGCAAAAGAAAGCAGAAATATTAAGTATTGATTATGATTCTTTTTGTTTTTGTTTGACAGAATTAATAAAGAATAGATTAATCTTGTTTCATGATTGAAATTGAGATTGAACAAAGCTAAAATTTTTGTTTTCATTGTATAGAATAAGCAACAGTATCTTTTCTTATTGAAAAAAAAAAAAAAATTATTAATTACTCTATCATTATATATTAAATGATATTCAAATTTCATTTTAATATATAATCATATGTAAATTTATCATTTTCTGTTATGATAAAAAAAAATTACTTAACCTTTTAAATGAAAATAAATGTGTTAGCTTTCTTTGTTCAAGATGGCTTGATATTAATGCTTAGTTGAATAATTTCACTTATGTTACTAATTCCCTTGGGAAAAGCATGAATATCACAAGCTCACATTTCATCTCTCTTAAAAAATAGGTTGTTGTGGACAATGGATAATGATTAAATAAAGAAATAGCAAAGATGGATAGTTCAGCTATCTCTCATTCAACCTTCTTTTATTTCACTAAGCTGGTTGTTGTTATCTGCGGTCATTTGCTTTCACATGTAGAAGGATGTTACCTATAATCCTATTTCACATTTTGTACATAAATCCTGTCCATATGCAACATAAGTATGTTGCTCTAATTGTGAATATTCTTCATAAAAAAGGAACTTAAAGAAGAAGCTCACAAGAGTACTTCTAAATAGTTGTTCACCCTGCTATCAGTAACAGCTGAATGTCTTTTCACTTAAACTCTACAAGCTTAAAAAAGGTAAGTCTCATTGGATAATGTAGTTCCACATAAACAGAAAACAGGATGGCCATGGTTGGAATAGTTCTGAGCATAAATATGCTCAGTCAAGCTAAACTAAACAACACTACAATAATCTTGAAAACCTCTTTAGTTTCATTCAGTAATATTGATTTCAAATTTTGGCACAAGGCCAGCAATTTCGGGGAGGGGGTAAGTTCATTAGATTGACCCTAGTGCTCAACTGGTACTTATTTTATTGACCCCGAAAGATGAAAGGCAAAGTCGATCTTGACAGAATTTGAACTCAGAATGTAAAGATGGATGAAATGCCGCTAAGTGTTTTTGCCTGGTGTGCTAATGATTCTACCAGCTATAAACTACTGACAACTATTGAACCTAACAATCTTTAGTGCACTCATATTGGAGTGACTCACTACCTCAGTCTCCATGTGTGAGCTGCACAAATGCCATTGTTGAGGTGTAGTTGATGGATTTGGCCTGCATCCATTATCCTGCTGCTATTCTGCAGGCCAGTTACCCCATCGCATTGCTCTGAGTGACATCATCAGAAAGGTCCTTGATGCCGTTGGCTTCCTCTCATGACTAGAATCAGCAAATCTTAATTGAAGAGATGGGAAGTGCCCCACTGGAATAACCCTCTTCCCATACAAGTGTAGTAAATCCCTAATCTGGGATTTGCCATGCTGTAAGAGATTCTCCACCTCGAACTATACTGCATTAGCTGCAAACCTGGGTATCATCACCCATATGCAGAGGTGAGGAAGATAACCAAATACTGGAGTTTGACTGGCTGTTATCTGTTCATACTGGTCACCATAAAAACCTTAGATGTCCTTGGACCATGCACTGTTGATTTCCTCCATAAAACAGATGACAGCAGCCCACAAAAATGCGTACTGCAAGGTTGGCTGTTGCAAGTGTTATTGATCATTCTCTACAGCAATGCCTTTGCTATTATGTCTGTAGGGTGTAGCTGAACACGCCATTCAGACTAGTGTGTACAACCTGTTACTTCCTCCCCCACTATCTTTTGTTGTTTACGCCCTCTTTTTTCCTTTTTCTTTTTCTTTGCTTTCTTATTGGAGTAAATTTGGGGACTTGATAATTGATTTCCAATTTCACTTAGGTTTTTTCTAAAGTGAAAGAGTTTTATGGTAATTTAGTCTTTTATACTTTTAATTTTTTGTTCTTTTCTTTTTTTAACTTTTAATCACTCTTACTCTTTTACTTGTTTCAGTCATTTGACTGCGGCCATGCTGGAGCACTGCCTTTAGTCGAGCAAATCGACCCCAGGACTTATTCTTTGGATGCCTAGTACTTATTCTATCGGTCTCTTTTGCCGAACCGCTAAGTTACGGGGATGTAAACACACCAGCATCGATTGTCAAGCGATGTTGTGGGGGACAAACACAGACATACAAACATATACACATACATACATATATATATATACATATATACGATGGGCTTCTTTCAGTTTCCGTCTACCAAATCCACTCACAAGGCTTTGGTCGGCCCGAGGCCATAGTAGAAGACACTTGCCCAAGGTGCCATGCAGTGGGAATGAACCTGGAACCATGTGGTTGGTAAGCAAGCTACTTACCACACAACCACTCCTATTTTTTCATACATTTGTTGTTTTAAATCATTTTCTAAGCTGAAATGTGTTGTGGTGAAATCCTGACACCCCTGTGGGATAGGAAGTGCACTGTCCTAAACTTTATAAAGGCACATGTGTACTGACAGTGCAATGTACAGTGTGGTGTGTCCAGTTGCATTTGTGAAGGCAGTTATAGAAGTCGTTGAGAAGAGATATAAGTTTGTTACTTGTTTGTTACTGATTTAGTTTTTGTAGTGTTATAACGTTGTTACAGTGTAGTCTATACTCAAACTCAAGGATATAAGAGTGGTGATTAGACATTTGAAGCTCACTGTGGATGTTTTTAGCATGGAAGACCTATTAGCATCTGTGGTACACTTGCAATAGAAACTACAATAGCAACAACAAGAACAACAGAAACAGCAACTACAACAACAGTAAAATCAACAGTTCTTGGAATTATTGTTGTTGTCTAAAAACACTTTAGGTTCATTTTTGGCAGAAGCGGGTTACTAATTCAATTGAAGAATTTACTTATAATCCAGAAGAAGGGATTACGTTTTCTGCATACTTCAGAAAGTATGAAGGAATCTTCAAAGAAGAATGTAGAAACTGGATGGACGAGAAGTAGGTACGACTTCTTCTAAAGAAATTATCACCCACAGAACATGAAAAGTATTGTAATTACATCCTGACGAGAAAACCATCTGAAATTTGTTTCAAGGAAACAACCTGTTATCTAAAATATTCAGTGAAAGAGGTTCACTATTTAATATTTGCTGGGAGTGCTTGAATTTGAAAAAATAAAAAAATAAAAAGGAACTGAAGATTTTGTCATATATGCCAGAATCGTAAACAGAGAATGTGAAAAATTTAAGCTAAATGAATTAACTTCAGACATGTTCAAATGTCTATTCTTTGTACAAGAATTAATTGCCAGCAAAGATGCAGAGATATGGGCTCAGATATTGACAGAACTAGAACAAGATTTGAAACTAACTCTAAAGGCAGTGGCTGAAGAATGCCAAAGGATAATAAATTTATGACAGGACACAGAAAAAATTGAAAAAGATTATTCAAATATACATACGTGTCGACCTGTAACAGATAAGAAAAAAGAAAAGCATCAGTCAAGACCTAAACCTTGCTATGGGTGTGGAGAAATACATTTTAAAAGAAGCTGTCTTTTTAAAAATCTAAAATGTTTTGGATGTGGTAAAATTGGACATAAGAATTTACATTGTTGAGTGAAACAAAAAGGGTCGAACAAAAAAAATTTGAGAAAAGAAGTATTGTCAACACAAAAGCAAAGCAAGGCACAAAAAAGAAAATTTGTCTCTATAAAAATGATGTCAATATGAGACTACAGTTGGACGATGACTAACGATGATACATGGAAAAAAATAGGAAAGCCTACTTTGAAAAACCTTTGAAAATTGTGTGAGGTATTTCAGGGAAACACTTGTGATTTTGGGGTGAAATGATAAATGAAGTGACGTTTCGTGGAAAAACTTTCAAAGCCAAAGTTTTTGTATTAAAAAATATGACAAATCTATTTGGCACAGAGTGGATGGAACTATTTAATTTATGGGACCTCCTCATAAATATTTTTTGTAATAATGTAAATGGTTCTTATGTCAGTTCAAATAAGACATTGGAGGATTTAAAAAAGAAATTAAAAAGACTTTTCCTGATGTTCTTTCTGAAGAATTAAGTAGGTGCACCAAGACAAAAGTAAAATTACAAGTAAAAGAAAATGCTGCACTGGTATTTAAACCAAAGTGAGCTGTACCTTTCGTGGTGTTGAATCAAGTCAATGAGGAATTGGGTAGACTTGAAAAGCTTGGAGTTATAGAAAAAACTGATTATTCAGAATGGGCATCACCAATTGTTTATGTAAAGAAAAAAATAATAAAATGTGAGTATGCGCTGACTTTTCAACAGGATTGAATGAATGTTTGAGGACATACAATTCCTCAATACCAAGTCTGGAGGAAATTTTTGCGAAACTCAATAGAGGAAAATTTTTTTAGAGTTGGACTTGTCGGAGGTGTATTTACAGTTACAAGTCAAGGAGGAATGTTTGAATTTATTAATGATAAACATCCATAAAGGTTTATATAAATTCAATCAACTTCCTTTTGGAATAAAAGTAGTACCTAGTATTTTCCAACAGGTGATGGACACTATGCTTGCAGATACAGATTTCGCTGTAGCTTACTTGGATGACATACTCATAAAAAGTGAGGCTCAAGGCCAACATGAGGAACATGTTAAAAAAGTCTTTGAAAGAATAAAGTAGTATAGATTTAGCGAGGAAAAATGCAAATTTTTCATGCCAGAAATAAAGTATCTAGGGCAAGTTATTGACAAAAATTGTTGCAGGCCAGAGCCTTCAAGATTGACTGCAATGAAAAATATGCCTCTCCCGATAAATATTACAAGGTTACAAGCATTCTTGGGGCTCATAAACTATTACCAAGCATACATACTGAATATGCATGAGCTAAGAGCACCCTTAAACAACCTATGGGAAAATGACATTAAATGGTATTGGTCGGACAGGTGCCAAAAAGCATTTGAAGAAATTAAAAAAGTTTTAACATCAGAACTGTCATTATCACACTTTGATCCAAATTTAAAAACAGTTGTAGCATCAGATGCTAGCGAAAGTGATATAGGAGCGGTAATTTTACACAAGTGTGAAAATGGTAGCCTAAAACCCATTGCTCATGTTTCACATTCATTGTTGGCGGCTGAAAAATATTACAACCAAATTGAGAAGAAGGCATTAGCCATTATTTTTGCGGTGAAAAACATTTTACGAATTCATACATGGAAGGAAATTCAGTCTGCAGACAGATTACTGCCAATTGTTGTCAATTTGCAGATTGAAAAAGGGTATCCCCACACATACAACCTACTGATTGCAGTGCTGGGGGATGATCCTGCTAAAATATGACTTTAAGATGGAATTTCTACCATTGAAAAAACTAGGACATGCAGATGGACTGTCAAGATTGATACCTATATATAATGAACCATTAGAGTACACAGCAATATTGGCATTAAAAGCTGGAAGTGAAACAAAAAATATACTCTATAACATAGTATGCGAACTATCTGTCACTTTAGAGGAAATAAAAATTAAAGCAGAGATGGATGTGTCCATAATAATGATAAAAATAGTGAAGTCAGGAACAAATACAAAAATTCCTGTAGCCAAACATCACACAGTTTTGAAATGGTATTCGATATATGATGACATACTTATGTACGCTCAGAGGGTTGTAATACCTGTTTCTTTGCAAAATCATATGCTAAAAGAATTTCACATGGGACATCCAGGAATTGTGAGATTGAAAGCACTGACGAGGAACTACGTTTACTGGCCGAATATGGATCAGGATATTGAAAAATTGGTGGAAGCCTGCAGGAGTTGAGCCCTGGTAGCAAAAGTACCACCTATAAAAATCCAGGCCCAAGACTAACATACATTGGTCCGGATTACACATAGACTTTGCAGGACTGTTAAATGGAGGGTATTACCTAATAGTTGTGGATAGTTACATGAAATGACCAGAAATATGTAAATGTAGGCAAATTTCTATGGTAAAATGTTCTTCTGATAACCAACCTTCATGTGTTTCCAAGTCTGGAGCATATTTTCATGGGAGATTGTGAAAAATTGCACTGTTTGCATGATGGTTGTTTGTTTTCAATTAGCATGAGATGTTAAGACAAGCAGAAAGAAACATACACACCCATGCACTCACACACACACACACACACACACACACACACACACACACACACACACACACACACACACACACACACACACACACACACACACACACACACACACACACACACACACAAAACACACACACACAAAAAAACACATCTGGCTCTTTTTATTCTCCACCGACCAAATTTACTCACAAGGCTTTGGTTGACTCAGAACCATAGTAGAAAACACTTTCTCAAGATGCTGCTCTATCGGACTGAACCCCAAAACTACTTGGCTGAGAAGTGAAATTTTCAATTACACAGCCATACCTGTACTGCTGTTATATATTTTAAGATTATCTGAATGGCAATTCAGCCATTTGTATCACAAAACATATTGGTAGCAACACACCGCTCTTTTTATAAATTGTTTTCTATTATAAAATTTATATAGTATTGATGAGGGCCTCCTCTGCATAGGAAGCCTTCATTGTTAAAAGTTTCTTTTACAGAAAATTAAGAGAACAAAATTAATCAGAGGATATTAATGTTCACAAACTGGTGCACTGATTCTTCATAAATACAACCACTGATTTCTAAATACTATCAAATTCAACATTATTTTTCATTTACAGAGCTATTTTATTCCATTGTACCATTTGACATTCCACTGTACTGTCTGACATACTCTTTTAAGTTTTTCTGAAACACTATCATCAGACATTAGGTGCTAGAAAATGTATTTCATGATCAAACATCATTATATATTTCAGTAATCATGGCTTTATAGTGATGTACTGAGCTACATACTCGGGTACACACATTAAATTCCATTATCTCTTGGTTTACATGCTAAAGAAAATAAATTCTGTGACCTTCAAATATTAGCTAATATATCACACCATGACAAAAAAAAAAAAAAAAAAGCTGCAGCCATTGAATTTCTTACTTTCTTATAGAAATATAAGATATTGTTATTATATCAAATTACCAAGCTCATAAATTTGTTGCTTCTAATTAGATGCTTTATTCTATTTAATTTTTGAATTTTTATTTTAAGGTGTCTGACAAACAAAGCATAATTCATGATATTCCAGCATCATTATACATTCCAAATAATTATACACAACACACAATCAATTTGATATAATGTAATTTCAGAAATGCTTTTTCTTTTAAGGATCAGTTCACAAAATTTAAGTTTAGAAGGAATGAAAAAAATAAATTAAGTGAATATATAGATTGAGAGTCATGAAAAGGAAACCAAGATATTAACCATAAGCAATCTCAAGAGACTCATGATTTTAGGAAATAGAATTAAGATGTTGCACTGCATGCAAAAAATATAACGAATGAGATTTACTGAACTAAAGCATTTAGATTATGAGGCTATTTAATAGGTCATCAGTGTGCATTAGTTTAAAAATTTACATTGTTACTTCTAATGAGAAAACGAAGATCACTGGACAGGTAGACTTTGGCTAATTTCTAATAATTTGAAAGCTTTTATATAATAAAAAAGAAAAGAAAGATCATCATCTCTTTAAGGAATAGAATGTATAATTTAATATTTTCATGCTAATATAATGAAAAATTTGTAAAACATGAATTAGAAAAACTTTAAAAATACGAAAGAAAATGCAGTTTAATGGTACTCCAAATTCATATTAATTAATTTTATAAAATTGTTACAAATATAAATTGTGTTTAGCATTTCAGTATATTAGATTGAATTGATTATTTTTTATTAAATAAATAAAATATATTATCATAGCAAGCTTTTTATTTTCAGTATACTTTTTTATTTTCATCTAATGTAGCTAACTGAATACTTAAACTGCTTTTCTATCTCTATCCTTTATACTTTAAGCTTGTATTATTTAATCATCTATATTCTTGAAGCATTAGTTTAAGTCTTTTAAATGTAGGATTATTCAAGTTTTAATTTTCTATAATAATTTTAGGAGGGATAGCTGTGTTCTCTTCTATATCTTTCCACTTACCTTCTCTCTCCTATCAATCCCCACCACCAAAGCATACATAATTTGCTCCCTTGGCAACTATCACTACCAGCCATGCATGCATGTATGTATAGATTAGATATTTATGTGTGTGTGTGTACATATAATATTTGTGTGGTGTCTGTTGTATATACACATCTTCACCAATGCCAATTTTCCTCAACATTGCTGACTATGTGTCCCTTCCCTCTTCTGTCTCTCATCTGAGGCCACTTAATGTTTGGCTGCCCCCTTCTTTTTCTTCTGCAGGTACATTGTCTAATAGTTTTAAGATGTAAGGGAACAGTAATTCATTGAGTGGTAATATTTATATAATTGGACATATACAGGAATCTTCTGCCTGTGGGCAAGCATTTGTACAAACCTTACACCCAGGTTTTGAAAACTGCTCCACAGCTATCCACTCATTCTTCCTATCTAGTTCATAACTTTACAGAATCCACATTCAGTATATGCACTATGAAAACTAAGTCAGATGTATTGAAATGCTCAAGTGGAGATAGATCCATGCTGTGTGTATGAGCTATGACAACAGAAGATGACAGCAAAAAACAAAGGCATAAATTCTTGTGGATGGGCAATAATGATACTATGGGCTGGAAATGAAGGCGTACTTTTGAGTGAGAAATGGATAGATAAGGTGATTAAGGCAATGTGTGATAGGACAGCTAAGCTCAGATGTCTATTTTTGCATATGCCCCTCAATCTAGACTGGCAGACGAATAGAACTGATTTTATGAAGCCTTTTGCAGATTACCCCAATGATGAATCGTAATTAGGCTATCATCATGGCTGGTGAGCAGTACTTTAAAGAATTCCATGGTGTACATGGAGTTACAATTTGGATTCTAGAAATGAAGAAGGAACAAGGCTGCAGGAGTTATGTGATGCAATGGATTTGATGATCTACTACACTAACTTCAGAAAACCAGCCAGTCACTTGATAACCTATCTGGTGGATACATGTGTCAGATTGACTACATCCTCTCCAGGAGATAGAGGGTTGGGATCATGAAGTCACTAACCCAACATTGGTTAGTGGCTTGTGATTTCAGATTTAGAGCTTGAAGGACTCAGAAATAGAAACTAGTCTGGAAAAGAGAGATAAGGAAGTTTAAAGTTCATCGAATATTCAGAAATTTAGAGAAGTATTAGATGAAGCATTTAATGCAAGGAGGAAGAACTAGAGATGCAAAACATAGAAAATAACTGGAAGTTTCTACCATACAATCTACCGAGGGCTATAGAACAAATATGTCGCTGGTGTAAGGAACTTCTTGATCACTTATATATACATGCATACATACATTTACTTCAGTTGAGAAAATCTATGATCAATTGCATTTCATCCGTGACCGCTCCGACTTTTCTTTTTTAAGATGCAGACCGTGATATAAGGGAGATTGGATCTCTATTTAAAGTAGGTTGAGTGACAACATAGACAGTCCATCGCTTAACAACTGTTCTTACGCCTTATCTAAAAGAAGCAGAAACTAAATCCTTACGAATATCAGATTAAAATTTAAATTATCACCCACTGAACTTGAACTATATATGTAACTACTTACAGTTGCAAGCTTACAATTGAGAAATTGCATGTCAAACATTTACATTAAAATGAATGAGCATTGTTTAATATCATTAGGATATAATCAGGTCATCGTTATGTCACGCTGTCACACTTGGTAATAAGGTTATTCAAATTAAATTATGTGAGCTGATAGACGCAGCGTACCTAGATATCTATATCTGTGTGCGTGTGTGCATGCGCGTGAGCTGTATTCTACATAGTTTCGTTTGTTTAGACGTTGAATTCAAATCCTAGCAGGTATCAACTTTTGGTTTTCATTCCGCTGATGATCTACGAAATTAGTACTGTTGTTGTTCGCTCTGATCAAGTAGGTTTATAAATAAAGCATTCTCGCCAGAACAATCCCTCATTGTTAGAAACATTGTGTTTAGCTCTCCTGTGTTCAACTTCTTTATTCACACCGTGACATTATTACAGCATTTGCTCTTCATATTATCTTTGTTATTCGCAATATTGTCTTAAATACGAAAATGACAGTGTTACCTGTTTATTTGCAGGATATATTTCCTTTATTTTTAAAGTTAGTAAAATGTGATTCGGGAGAAATTTTGTTTCTAGCAGGACGAGCGGCTTCGTAGTGACTCTCAATATATTTACTACTGTATAGGATAGTGAGTGGAGGCGCAATGGCCCTGTGGTTAGGGCAGCGGACTTGCGGTCGTAGTGAGTGCGTTGTGAGTGTTTATTGAGCGAAAAACACCTAAAGCTCCACGAGGCTCCGGTAGGGGTCGGTGACGATCCCTGCTGTACTCTTTCACCACAACTTTCTCTCACTCTGTCTTCCTGTTGTACTTGTATTTCAAAAGGGGCCAGCCTTGTCACACCCTGTGTCACGCTGTATCTCCCCCGAGGACTACGTTAAGGGTACATGTGTCTGTGGACTGCTCAGCCACGAGCAGGCTGTTCCGTTGATCGGATCAACTGGAACCTTCGTTGTCGTAACCGACGGAGTGCCAACATTAGGATAGTGAATGATTTCAAAATCCCTTCATAACAATTACACTTTTACTTTATAAAAGAAAAAAAAAAAGTAAATGAGGTGAAAAAATTTGGATAAGCTTTCCGTGGAGTAGCTAGTTGAACATAAGTTAATGATTCTACCCCTTACATTTTTTTCAGCCTGTTTGCAAAAGGCTGAAAAGATGTAAGGGATAGAATCATTAACATGTTATTCCCATGGCAGTACAATGTTACTGCGTTCCAATGGGGACATGGCGTCATTGTGTCCTTAAACAGCTCAAAGTCAATCATTGTATATATCAAGGAAATACTCTTATCACCCTATCTAATAAGAGACAGCACGCATTTAAACTCCTCTAAGTGGCTACAAATGTTAGGTCTCATATTTAGTGATAATTTCTTCTGGATGTCTCAGTCTTACAAATATAACATAAAAAGCCTGTGTCCCCAAAATTAACTACCTTCTTTAGTAACCGGATAATACTTCAACCCTGAATAATGGGATACAACTCAAACTACTCGAATTATGCTGCTACTAAGCACAAAACCCCCAGACAGTATCCGAAACATAGTCATCCGGTTTACTAGCAACTATTCAATCACCAACAGATTTCAATCCCTAGTCCACAGATACGTCCTCTACTAAACATTTCGCGTCAACTGTTTCAACAATAGTCATTGCTCCCCGGGGCTCGATAAATTACATACTACTCCTCTCAAGCTCCCTCGTCACTGTTTGTTTCCTCATCACTCATTCTGTGCCTCCTCTCCGAAATCGCGCTATGCCCAACTCTTTCTTTCCGAATGTAACACACGTTGGAATTCCATTATTACCTTCGGAGGACTGAGAAAGTCATGGGCACAGTCCCTTCCCCCTGACCGATTCTGAGGAACATCATATTACAAGAGATTTCTTTTTAGTTTCTGGATAGTAATTCCAGTTAAATTAATTTCATTTTACTTGCAACATATGCTTTTGAAGAAGTTAATAACATCATATTTATCCCTTTTCTCCCCTAACACGAAAAAATAGATACTATAGATAAATCGCATAGCAAAGTAGTTTTGTGTTTAAAAGGCAGAGGCCATTGACTAATATGAAAACAATATAAAGAGTTTATGTCAATCAGCTCGATGAGCCACATCGCTTTCCGAGATAAAGCTCCAGAAGAAATTGATTCAACATTTCAAGTCAGTGTAACATAGGTCAATTTTTAAAAACGTTATAAGTATCGGAATGAGAGAATCAAAATAATTTGATCATGGACATACGTGAGTACTGATTGTATACGAATCACATTATTTTTTTGATAATAGACAAACGTTCTACCAATACGTCTCGAAACAAAATTTTACTTTCTAATTCAACAAATTGATAAATCTGTATGACTTTCGATATAGAATTAGCAAATCAATAAATAAACGTTGTTGCCTTTATTTTTTTGTCTGGTTGTTTGTTTGTTTTTTTTTTCTACACCAATGGTAATATATTTTCATCACTTTTATATTTCAAAATATTTCCAGTTCAATGTTTAAGATGATATTTATTTTATCTAAATATGCGTTTTAAATGTTTATTGAAAAATGGAATAAAAATACAAGTAACACCACAAAAAAAAAAAAAAAAGAATACTAAGGTGAAAAGCAAACAAAACAAAAAGCAAATACCCACATGAAACAGAAATTAAATTCAAGTAAATAAATATATAAATAGATTATCATATATGTTTTTCCTGCAACATTAAAAAAGCATCTGGATGTACTATTTTAGAGTATTTCTCATCAACCATCTGCAAAGGTAGAGTAACTTCCCAGAACAGATCCATCAGTTTGCACTAACTAATCATAACCAAAGGTCATTGATCTGTGACGGCACCAACTGCAGAGACTAGTAACCACCGAAAGTGGTACCTGTATGATTCTAAATTCAATGACATAAACGAACTAAAGGATTATAGTTTAAGGTACTAAAGCGGAAGCAAAAGCTGTTCTTTATATATATATATATATATAT
>NC_068984.1:49425554-49431882 GCF_001194135.2 Octopus bimaculoides | reverse complement strand
ACACACACACACACACACACACACACACACACACACACACACACACACACACACACACACAGCGAAAGATACATAGATAGGATAGATTGAGAAGTTGGCGTTGCAAGTTAGGTTCACAATCACTGTGTAGCATCTGAGGCATATGTTGATTAAGATAACCTTGAGAAACCAAAGCCAGCGAATAAAATTCGGCAGACTGAATGAATTTGCTTTTTAATCCTATTTTCATAACCATACAATAAAAACAGTAATATTCGCAAGATTGTTTTTGGTTTTGAAAGTCGCATGGCTGAGGCTGTTTAGTAATCGACACTTATTCAAGAACACAATACAGATTTACAATATTCGTTTCTACTCTAGGCACAAGGCCCGAAATTTTTGGTGAGGGGGCGGCAATCAATTAGATCGACCCCAGTACGTAACTGGTACTTAATTTATCGAACCCGAAAGGATGAAAGGCAAAATCGACCTCGGCGGAATTTGAACTCAGAACGTAACGGCAGACGAAATACCGCTAAGAATTTCGCACGGTGTGCTAACGTTTCTTATTTCTTTATTGCCCACAAGGAGCTAAACATAGAGGGGACAAACAAGGACAGACAAAGGGGTTAAGTCGATTACATCGACCCCAGTGCGTAACTGGTACTTAATTTATCGACCCCGAAAGGATGAAAGGCAAAGTCGACCTCGGTGGAATTTGAACTCAGAACGTAGCAGCAGACGAAATACCGCTAAGCATTTCGCCCTGCGTGCTTACGTTTCTGCCAGTTCGCCGCCTCACAGATTTACAATATTGCAACAACTCTGTAGTCTTTTACTTTAATCCTTCATAAGGACCTTTTCTGCTCATGATTTCTCTGACAACAACTTTATTACCACTATCTAAATTAGTTAAAGACATTGATCCCTATCTTTACTTCAGTCTGCATTGTCATTTACATCTGCTAATTAGCTGGATCTATGCATTTTCTCTGTAGATTGCACCTGGCGTTAAACGTGCTCTGCGCCTTATCCGAACATAAACTGTAAAATAAATAATGGACATGGCTCCGTTTGAAATATTCCTCTATATTTTCTAGAATTAAGAATCTACTATTCCTAAATTGGTTTCCAAGAAATATGCTATCGTAGCACAAAAGAAGAAACGCGTCTAGAAATCATCGCTCTTTGGTGTTAATTTTCATGCGACAATATTTTATTTATGATCAAAGTTCTCCTATTCTGATATCAAAATCCTGCTTAGATCACTATCATACTGAAATAAACTCTTCTGGATAGACTGATAACTACTCAAAAAGGCACCGAATTGAAAGGAGTTTACGTCTTTATTGAGTAGGGACAATCAAAGTGTAAATAGTGCTCAATAGATAACTGTGGTGATGATGGTGGGTAGAAGATATTTTGCGATTCTTGTAGCGATGAAATTGTTGCTTAGCATCATATTATTCTGATTGAGCATGCCTATGATAAAAGAAATTCCAGTTGAAACCACCACATTCTTTCGACATAGTTTATTTTAGACTGACTACATTACCCAGTATGAATCTCTGTTTTTTTTCAAAAGTGCTAGGATGTGATTTGATTGCCATTTTTAATATCACAAATGTCCTTACACATTATTATCGTCTTGGAAGGTAGTGATATTGTATAAACAAATTAAGAATACAGTTCCTATTATTGTCTGCAAAGAGGTAGGACACTTTATACAGGAAATAGGAAGTCTCTCAATTCAGTGGAATTGGGAGCTAGATGAGATTAGCGTTTTAGTAGACTGGAGTTCTTAGAATAGAGCTTAAATTGTTGGAGATAAAAAATACTGTAGAATTTTTATATGTACATATGCGTGTGTGTGTATTATCAGAAAAGTTTTCAGGCTAAAGGATTGCCTATATTATTTGTTATATGATTTACAGGAAAAGAAAACACTTCATAAAATGATTATAATGGAGAGATAAGGGTAGCGCTGAGGGTTGGAGGGTAGAGTTCATTATAGGAATAGAACAAACAAAATTGTCGGGAAAAGTTTATAGGTGATGATGGACCAAGAATAGAACATTTTCAGCAAGACAACTTTATCAGCTTAGCAGCTGAAATAAAAGGAGTAATATATTTGCTTAAGACTGAAGAAATCAAATTTCAGTTTTTTGCTGTTTAAATTCATTGTCACCATTTTCTTCAAGTAATCCGTCAAAAAGTATGAGCGAGGATCGAGTACGATACTGGCGTAATTTCTTATTCAGTGATAGCTTTTTCTGGATATCTCAGTCTTACAAATATAACATAACATAACAAAACCTGTGTCCCTGAATAATAGGATACAACTCAAACAACTGGAATTATGCTGCTTATCCGAAATATAGTCATCCGAAAGACAGGTGAAAGTGGGTCGAACAGCCTTTTTATATGTTCATGTTTAGCCCAGAAGAGGCTTGGTAAAGCAGGCTGATATCTAAAAGCATATAAATCGTGACCATCTTGTCTTTTTTTTTTTGCTTTACAGTCCACGTGTATCTAAGATTACATTACCCAACGTGTCATTTCTTCTAAATCTGTGGGCTCTGATACGAGATTATGTGGATACTACATATCTGTTAGGGAAAGTGACCGTGTAGAGGCTTTCCTGTTAGCTTGTTCTTTTTGTTTTATTTAAGGGAGTGTACATCTGTTTCGTATCTCTTTGTAGATTTCTCATCTCTTTTTGTGCAACCAGTTATTATTAGTATTGTTTTCATCATTATTGTCTAAAGAACTCAAAACATTTTAATTTTATCTTTTACATATTCCTCAGATACAGATACTAAGACAATTATTATTGACAACAAATTAATGCCCTTAAAAAACCGTTCAACTAATAAGGTTTCTTGACTTGACTATATCGGTATATTTTCACTTTCCCTTCAATTTCTTTTCTTTAACAAAACTCAGTCTTGCCCTCTTGACGGAAAAAATATATATGAATGAATGACTAACTAACTAAAGAGATAAATGATTGGACAAATAAGCGCGCATGTAACACAATTCTCAAATCTGTTAGATGTCTCGCAAATGCTAATTCTATAGAATGTTATAAAATGAGAGATATAAACAAGTTTATGTGTTAAGCGATAGGCGATATAAAAAAATTAGTTCAATTTAAATAAAAAAGTACTTTTGATTATCCACTCACCATCGCCACTACTTCCACCACCATCATCATCACCACCACCATCACCATTATCCCCCATCGCCCCCACTACCATCATTCTAGTTTTCAGTAACAAAGCTTAGTCTAAGCTGTTCGTTTCATTTCAGTTCAATACTTTGTTTATATCTACTTTTCTTGTTGTCAATACAAAGTTCGAATAACAAATTAAAAGAAAGATAATATCTATAACATCTATAGCTATTTTGCTAGGTTACTTCACTTTCATTGAAAAATCTATCTTTCTTTCTGTGATAAGTTTATTATCACATCCAATAGTAAACTTTCCTTTCTTTCGTCCAGCCATCGATGTCAATGTGGATAGACAGATAAATAGATTGGCAAATCCATCTGCTAAATACTTTATTTCCCTCTCTCTCTCTCTTTCTCTACCTTACTTCAATGAACTTTTTAACCATGTCATCCCCTGTTTTACATCGTTATCTTTTCTCTCTTTTTCTCTTCACCTGTCACTTCCACTAACCGCATGACAGCTCAATGCATCGGCTGGCAATAATGTCACTACTCTTCCTCCTCTCTGTTTGCCGTTCTTTTATCTTACCACCAGAACATCGCCCCTCTGCTAAACATTCTATTTCTAACTCTTTCTATATCACTTACTTCAACTAACTTTTTAACCACGTAATAACTATTACGCTCCCCTTACCTCACGGCATTAACACTTCTCTCTCCCTCTTTCTCTTTCACTCTTCGTCTTCCCATTCGACCAACCACGCGACAGCGTAACACATTTGGGCCTTAGCGTACAAACATAGATGATGAAGAGGATGCTGACGACGACGATGATTTTGAAGATGATTATGATAAAAATAATCATAATAATATTTTTTGTTTATGTTCGATCTTAGACTGTTCGCAGAAGGTGAAAAACAGGTAGATTCTTTGGTCCATATTTTTTATTTACTTCAGAAAAACATAGAAATGGCATTTGGGACATATAATTGTGTTACATTTCAATAAAAAGAAAGACGATGGTGTCAGGAGATGGGATAGGATAATGATACTTGGTGATAAATTAATGAAGGCTGTAGAGGTGTATGGATATAAGCACTGAGATAGTACTAGAAGCCGACAAGGTTAAACATAGCGAAGAAGATTAAATTGACTTTGATATTAAAGACAAAATTAAATGTAAGAAGTATATTATGGGATGTATCACATAAAAGATATAGAATAAGCATTTTCTAACGGAATAAGAAAGAACTCAAGAAGATAGACAGAAACACACGGAAAATGAAAACAGTATTACGTCCGGAAAGAAATATTCACAAGCTTCATTGCCCAGGAAGAATGGAAGAAAATATTTGCTAAGTTGCAGAGAACAAATTTTGAGATGCTATGTTGCTAATCATCCAGAACCGTTGGTGGTTGGTGTAAAAGTATCTCAGATAATTAATAGAATATAAACATATGAAATTCAGAAAAGAGTAAAATGTGACATTATGGTGTGAAATACAATGTTAGGATAGTTTATCAGAGATATGAATAATAGTGTGGATAAGCGAACGTCATATGATTGGCTGCGAAAATCAAGCTCAGCGGTTGGAACAAGTGCTAATTTGTGCAACACAAGCAAAATCGCTTAAAACAAAGTATTATAAATATCACATCGATAAAAATGCTGAGTTACTTTTATGTAGTTACACTGTAAGCAAATACAGTAGATGTGTACAAATAGAATATAAAATATTGCAAGTATCGTTTAAGAGAAACTGTGGAAAATATAATTGAGACAGACACAATAGGTGGTACGGACACCAAACCAATGCAGTGGAAGAAAAGAAAATGAGGAAATTGTGGGGTTTTAACATTCAATGCGATCAAGTCGTTGAGGCGAGAAGACCCGATGTTATTAATTGTTACTGCGAATGTGAAAGAAAGATACTACACAGCGACTGATATAGTGTCTCCAGGTGATAATAACTGATGTAGAATCTTCAGTAAGTGAGAAGGACAAGGAAAGAATGAGAAAAAAACAAGACTTGAAAAGAGAAGTTGTTAGTGACTAAAACACGAAGAAGTTGAAATTGTTCCAGTGATTATGGGCGCTCTTGATACATTCGGAAAGAGATGAAATCATGGATAGAGAAAATTGGAATCGAGATTCAAACAGAACACACTAAACTGTATTACTTGGAAATGCAAGGACCCTAAGGAAGGCACTTGAAAATTGAGCTGATAAAAGAATCTCAAAGGTCTCATCGTTAGTGGCTATGACTCTCTCTTTGGTATCTAGTAACGACAGCAGATTCTTGCCATATGGAAAGTACAACTACTACTACTGCTGCTGCTGCTGCTGCTGCTGCTGCAACTACTACTACTACTACTACTACTACTACTACTACTACTACTACTACTACTACTACTACTAACAACAACAACAACAATAATAATAAGTATGGCGTAAAATGTAGACCCAGCTATGCTGCAAAAGTATTGATGTCCATGGAAATAATAAAGTATCATATTTTTTCTTCAACTATTATGTAAATGTGTCAAATGTGCATAATTTTTTTTTTATACTTCATGCAGTTATCATCCTATTATTGCATCGTCTACATATTTAAGATAACTAACTGGCATTAGATATTACTTAGAATGTCTTTGGAAAGATTCCAAACATAGTACCATTGTTTACTCGTATGTGAATTTTTCATTTATGCAGCCCTAACATTTGGCAAAAGAGAAAAATACGAAATACAAAATGCGAATATATTTCTTCAAACACTCCTTGCCAACTATTTACAGACTGTATTTTCCTTGTCTGATTTGATAATGACTTAGTGCTTTACTGATTTTTGATGCTTCAGTTTTCTATGTAACGCATCTATTTTCTGTTTTCGTAATATTCAGTGTTTGTTACAAAAGCTAGAAGCAAAGTTCTCGCATTCATAAAATAGCCAATCACTGGATTCCTTCTTATCCGGTATAACTTATCCTGTTAAAACTTAAAGTCTATCAGTAAACATTTTAATAAATATTTCTTTTAAATTTTCTTTTCTTTAAAATAGATTCAGCTTACATTTATTTTGCTCCTTTGCCAAATATTTTTATACTTGTTACTTTTAATGTTAGAGACAATTACATAAATATGTATATAATAAGTGTTTAGAATATGAATTTGTT
>NC_068984.1:49424635-49425242 GCF_001194135.2 Octopus bimaculoides | reverse complement strand
GAAATCTTTCTTTTATAGTTTGGAAAAAAAAAGAAAGATCAAAGTTAATTTACATGCTCAAGGAATCCATAATTAGATCTTTAAGTGGCAAATATGAAGATTTACAAATCAATCGATAATGAATATATTGAAATGGAAACTTTCAAAATCTTTGGCAGATATATGAAAAGCAAATCTATGTACATATGTCACCCTCTCCTTCCTCAAAACAGTCAGTGATTTATAAGCTGATGGTTTCAAAAAATCTGTTGTTCATTGTTATGTGCTCTGGCAATATAATGATATGTCTTTATTTGTATAGATAGCACGACCAAAAAGAAACCTCTGTATATGCTGCAAATGCCACACAGTGGCATCGAGGATGTGAACTCGTGATGGAGATGCAAATTTATTAACTAAAGGAGTGGCTGTGTGGTAAGTAGCTTGCTAACCAACCACATGGTTCCGAATTCATTCTTACTGCGTAGCACCTTGGGCAAGTGTCTTCTACTATAGCCTCGGGCCGACCAAAGCCTTTTGAGTGGATTTGGTAGACGGAAACTGAAAGAAGCCTGTCGTATATATATGTGTATGTTTGTGTATATGTCTGTGTCTGTGTTTGTCCCCC
>NC_068984.1:49423090-49424566 GCF_001194135.2 Octopus bimaculoides | reverse complement strand
CCCCCAACATCGCTTGACAACCGATGGTGGTATGTTTATGTCCCCGTAACTTAGCGGTTCGGCATAAAAGACCGATAGAATAATTACTAGGCATCCAAGGAATAAGTCCTGGGGTCGATTTGCTCGACTAAAGGCGGTGCTCCAGCATGGCCACAGTCAAATGACTGAAACAAGTAAAAAGAGTAAAAGAGAGAGAGTATTAAGCCAATACATACATACATACATACATACATACATACATACATACGTACATACATACATACATGTAACAAAGTGTAATTCGGAGTATTTGAAACATATATAATGAAGATATCTCTACAACTATTTTAGCCAGCGGTATTGAGATAATGTGAAATATTGTATTGTTACTGTTCTCTTAGATAAACCGAAAATAATTGGAAATAATTGTTCTTTATTACAGATGAACCTCTATTCTTCGAGTATTTAGATAACTTTGGATTTAAATCGCTATATATGGACGTTGCTTATCAGGATATAGTATTAACAGGTATCTTGATCCGTGTATAATGCGTTAGCTGGGTACGTAGTAAAGTAAATAATATATATTTGAGTAAACACAACGCAATTCAGAATACCTGAAACACGTGTAATGTTTCCGGTATTATTCTAAAAAACTTAGCAGAGTAGATAGAGATCCTTTTGCTTTCTCAACTCAAGTAAGCCGTCATCGGACTGTAGTCCGACGATGAGAGAGAGAGAGAGAGAGAGAGAGAGAGAAAGAAAGAAAGAGGTAATACTTACATGTGCATGTGCGTGCACGCTTGCATGAAAGCAAGTCCTTACAATATAAGGAACTCAAGCAAGCATATGAAGCATCATAACAGCAGCCTACAACACTTTAGGGGGACGTGGGATGGTGTGAGTTAAATCCTACTAAACTTAGCTCAATTTTGCTAAATTTAATAGCTAAGTCCTGATGTCCTGCATGGATGAAATTGGAGTTAGAAAGAATACTAGAGCAATTATTTGCAAACTGCAGAGAGATGAAAAGAACGCTTTATCATGAGTTAAGTGAAAGAAAGCTCAAAGCTGGAAGTGAAAACAATAATCTCAGGAAGTATGAAAACAAATTTTTGGATGGATAATAGCAGATGTCCTCGATTTATTAAGATAGTTGCACGGAAGAATGCAGGAAAATGGTGAAGAAAGATGTAAACCAAAAGAACTAGAGCACTTCCGTCATCAGCAACATCAGTACTAGTCGACATCGTTGGCAAAAGTGATTTTGTTACAAGTTGCTGAAATCACTGTGATCTCCAGCCGACAGCTGATGAACTGAATGTTGAAACCATATGTAAGTGATAATTAGACAGACATACACTCACGCATAGACATAGTTTTTTTGTATATAGAAGGATGTATATATGATGCATGATATGCTGTATGTATTATATACACACATACAAACATGCAGACATGCGGGCGCGCATATATATATATATATATATATATATA
>NC_068984.1:49421965-49422714 GCF_001194135.2 Octopus bimaculoides | reverse complement strand
TATATATATATATATATATATGCATGTGTATGTATATATATGTATGAATGTATATATATATGTATGTATATATATGTATGTATATATATGTAGAACAAGGTGTAATCATTCCACTTTTCTCCTTCTTTGCACGGCCACACCTCAAATACTGCTGCCCCATGTGGTCTCCCCATACAAAACAATACATCTCGAAAATTGAATCACCTCAGAGGCCACTAACTAAATGAATTAAGGGCGTGACTGATGTCGTTTCTGGGACCGCCTTAAAGCCTTGAAACTCTACGGTCTCCAGCACCGTCGCGAGCAGTGTATCATTTGTACGATGTGGAGAATATACCGCCAGCATTGCCCAAACGACCTGAACATTAGTTTCAAAGTTCATCCAAGGCTGGAACCACGGGTCATACGTCCCCTGCCTAATTCAAGATCACAACAAATAGGTACACTACGACATAATTTCTTTTCCTCAACAGGCCCTGCTCTGTTTAACATTGTCCCAAAACTGATCAAAGAGGAAAAGGATCCCATCATCTTTCAACGGAGTCAGGACAGATTTCTTCAAGGAATACCAGACAAGGTACCTATACTTGGATACAACTCACTCAACAAGAACTCACTACTTGAATGAACCATAAAGAAAACTTGACTTAAAAAGGATTTAGATAATCCTATCAGGTGGTGCTATTAAGTTAGACATTGCCTGGACCAATCTTCGGTTGAAACATATCTAAGTTTATCTAAGTTTAAAT
>NC_068984.1:49421494-49421909 GCF_001194135.2 Octopus bimaculoides | reverse complement strand
TATATATATATATATATAAATTATCATTCTGAACTTAACAATGATCGGCATCCAGACCGTCGTAGCCGTTAGGAAAGCAAATCTTATGATTCAGTTGTTTAGATATAACAAGTTATATTTGTTTAAAACATTTGCCAATATTTTACCGAAGTTTATATCTGTTGTCTAATACTCACAGACATGAGGAATAATGATTGGTCATCTGGTAGAAATTCTCTGTGGAACCAAACATCATTAAAAGATGAAAACTTTGTTTCATTAGTCGAGTCATTAGAAATGTCTTGCTCCCATGCCAGATACACTCAAACACAACAAACACACATATAAGCATTCATATATATTCATGTGTGTGTGAATGCGCGCGTGCGAGTTTGAGTATATATATATATATATATATATATATATATATATATAT
>NC_068984.1:49412577-49421484 GCF_001194135.2 Octopus bimaculoides | reverse complement strand
GTACGTATATAATACATACATACATACATGCATGCATGCATACATACATACATACATACATACAAACATACATACATACAAACATACATATATACATATATGATATATACACATTTACATATATACATAGTGAGAGAGAAAAAGAGAGGGAGAGACAGAAAGGGAAAGGAGGAGAAAGAGAGAAAAAAGGCGAGTGAGAAAATAAACATATCTGTCAACCTAGTTCCAGCATAAATATATTTTTTAAATTTCATCAGATTTGTATAGGACTTCTTAAATAACATTATTATTATTATTCAGTAGTTTTATTTTTATAACGTGCTTTCACTTCACTACCGAGCGCAGCTCTGTGCGCCTTGAGTATGTGGTGTGGTTTGCTGTGGTGCTCTTATGTTTACTGTATTGAAAGTGTTTTGCGTAGAATGTGTGCAGTACCCAGTAGTGCAATTTTCTGTATGTTATATATATTTGTAAGTCCTGGTGTTTTTGTTATGTATTTGTCTGAATATTTTTTTATTATACATTATTATTATTATTATTATTATTATTATTATTATTATTATTATTATTATTATTATTATTATTATTATTATTCCAGATATTTTTACCTTGTCCATACTTTACGCATTCGTATACACAATTTCATATTCCAATAATAAATCATTAGTAATACTGCCGTACCGGATCTCAGAAGTTCAGAATCTTACTACTTTGCCCTCTATAACTCTGATACGACACCGCTTCATTTCCCACGGCAAATATATATTTAAAAATAAAACAAATGCAAAATGCAAAAAACGAACAAACAACATAAACTATCGTTAAGGAGGATAACAACATACATATTTAACAAGAGGGAGTAAATATAAATGTTAACAATTTTCTGTGGAGAATAACTCGGCGACGTTTAGTTTTACTGAAAAAATTATATTAAGGAAATTAATAAACGTTTTTGCCTGGAATTTTGTAGAGGAGAGCCTAATAATTTGTTTAATCAAATGGTAATAGTGTACAAGAAATGTTAGGGTGGAATTTAATAACCAAAATATATAGAATAATTTCAGGAACGGTGAGATTTATTAAAAATAATTGTTAATGGCAGAAATAGTTGAATAACGGAAGAAATGTAGCTAGAGCTTTAGTTACGTCACTCTCTTTACGTTCTGTATACTATGCATTCAAATCCCGTAAGGTCTGGCATTACTTTCACCTTTCTGTTAACACTCATCAAATACACCTATGATTAAAAGTGTACCAGACATGGTTATCCTGTTTGTACCCCAGAGAGTACATTTTCAAGCAAGGACAATGACGAGCCGAGGTGTGTCTTCACTAGAACAGGGAGGAGACGAGACTGGAGAATTGTGAGAACTACATCTAGGAGAAAGTTAAAAAGAAAACAAGAGAAAAAAAAAAAGGAAATATCTGAATCCAGATAATAGGAGAGTTTAAGGATGGAAGATCTCCTCTAAAAAGCGTCTTACTACATGCAGTACTTGGACATTACGGTAATTATGTGAGGTAACTATAGATACTTTATTTGGTGATAAAGCTAAATGGGTACTAGTAACATGAAATACTAGAACTGCAGAGGATACTGAGAGGAAAAATTTAAAATCCAGCATCCCAGGTAGGCGAGTCATCTGTTATATACGTGAGAGCCAAATCTATTTAACAAGTTTAAAGCCTAAAAGAACGAAAGCATCAGCGACAAATTATGAAGGTTGCCGTCGATCCCGCTGGGGTCGATAACAGAAAGTACCACTCAAGTACTGGAGATATTGTATCAGCTATTCCCCTCCCATCAAAATTACTGGCCTTGTGCCTAAATTAGAAATCTTCGAGCTGGTATGAGGTGAGTTGGCATAGTTATTAGAGTAATTATTAAAGATGTTGCGGTATTTCTTCTGGTTCTTTATTTTTTGAAATCAGATCCAAGCAAAGTTAACTTTCTCTTTCATTCTTTAATGGTAGATAAAATAAAGTATCAGTCAAGTTTTGGCATCAATTGGATCTCTTTACCCATTTTTCAACCTTTTGCCTATCTTAAAAACAATTAAATTATCACTAGAAATGTAACTATTGGCTGAATCGGTAGAAGCTGGATAAAATGCTTTGCTGTATTCAGTTGGGATTTTTAAGTTCTGAATTTGAATCCTGACAAGGTCGACTTTTCCTTTCCAACGCCTGGAGTCAATAAAATAAGTACCACGTAATACTGATGATCGATTTAAAAGATACTATTCCATTATTCTAAACTGGTAGCATTGTACATAAAAAGCTGGATGGCAACATTGTCACATTCTACATGAACAATGTAATCTGAAGTGATTGCTATATTTACTGAGGTACATCTCTTTATACTGTCGGCCTCAGAAACTTGTAGACAAAACTTATTCCGAGTCGTAATGCAGCTTCTATGCCAATGGATTCATTACAAGAATAATGTCTTCACTGCGCCATCTTAAAGAAAAGTATAAAAAAAACAGAATCCTATCAGTAGAGATAACTTGTTAAGATGTTCATTTATTATCAAGATCAGGAGCATCGTACGATATTTCCATGTTGAAACGGTGGGGAATCTGGATTACGATGAATCTTTATCCAAAGAATATGAGAAGTGTAGGATCAAGTTAGGACCTGTTTACACTTTACACTTTTAGGTATCTTCATTGGGATGCCCCTGAAACAGACATTCGATTCCTCAGCCGATGGTGTTTATTTCCATTCAAGGTCAGGCAGCCAGACAGACTAAAGGTGAAAACTAAGACAAGGTTAGTTACCATCAGTAACATGCTGAGTGCTGATAATTGTGTTATCTTCTCATACCGTGTAGAAGGTTTAAGAAAACTTTATGGATATTTTATCAGAAGCTATTTGGTTTTATAAGATATCTCAAGCAGTCAAAATCATGGAACAGAACTGAACCTTGTACATGGATACCAGTATCTCGGTACCACTGCTACAAGCAATCTAAATCGAGATCTAAAATTAGAGAAAGGCTTAGTCAAAAAACATCAACTAATGTCGGTGCATAAGGCTCTATCTATTCTCAACGCAATTCTTTATGGCATCAAGTCGTAGATAACATACTTTTCATAAGAACATAAATTTCATGTGTTTCATGTTAGGTGTCGGTCCAGAATTGAATAGCAAGACAAGATCAACTGCTGTGATGTACTGAGCAGGGAAATATCCCTTCTAAGATGATTTTCCTGTGCCACCAGCGACTTTGATTGTTTGGATATGTTCGTCGTCAGGATAATGGTAGTAATCTAAAAAACAAAAGACCTATGTAGTAAAATGGCATGGAGATCGAGAGGCAAAGTTTTCCTCCATCTGCAATACAGGGATGTGTGCAAAGGTGATATGACTTCAACTTTGTCAACTGGGAAGCAGTGGCTGGCAAGCGAACTCAATGATACTGCAAGTGTGTCACAGGGATTAAGAAGTAGATGTAAACCTAAAACTTATATGAAAAAAGCTAGCAGCTTCATAAAAAATCTACATACACCTCATCTACACAAGAAGCACCAATCTTTGTATATTTAATCTAAGATCGTGTTTGAAGGTTAGGGATTAGACTTCAAAGTCCACCTCGTTTTGCTCCTCCTCCTGCTTTCCCTCCTGCTTTTGAACTTCACAGTCCTGTTCTTGTTCCTGCTCCTCCTGTTTTTGCTTTCCTTCCACTTGCTGTTCCACTTCTTCCGCCCATCCTTCTCAGCCTCATTTCTCCTCGTCATCATCGCCATCCTCCCAGATTTTCTCTTCTTCGTCCTCCTATTCCTTCCCCAGGCACCCTCTGTAGACTGTAAAACTGACGGATACCAGTAGTAGTAGTAGTAGTAGTAGTAGTAGTAGTAGTAGTAGTAGTAGCGAATATAGACGGGGAAGTGCTATCACATCACCTGTAACTGGTTATTTGTATCATTAGTGAAAAATTGTTGAATATTCTATTTATCAATATTCTTTAGATGTTTGACCTATAATTAGGGTTTCCTACTATTAATGTGCATTTTGTTCCATGGTGAAATATGAAGAAAACATTTTAAGGTAGGATGTGTCAGTTTTTCACCCAACTGCAATAATACCTGCGCAAGCACTGGTTCAATTTTGGAGCTGAATGGTGGTTTTACCATCAGCCACCAACCACCAGATGCCAGCAGTGCTTAATCGTTCGTCAGTCGCTCAGGTATTTCATTCTCAAGTTATCCGCAATCTCGTATTTCCGTAAATTTTCTCAGAACGCAACAACCCATCCGTAACAATGTCTTCAGAAGGTAAAAGCAAGAAGTACAACACACCCTTAAGAAGAGTAAGGATCGTAAACAAGTGGTGAATGAATATAACATGAGATCGTTTCTATATTGTAAAGCAAATTTAAGATTATTTAGTAAATGATAAAATAGGCTTCAACACACGAATTCACATAAAAAATCTTGCAAAGCAAATACTAAAACGAAATATATTTTCTTATTCTTTTATAAAAGTCTAGAGAATTTATCGTAGTTTGTGTTCTCATAAAAAAAAAAAACTCTCTGAAATGGACTGCTTCTTCTCGAAGTACAGTATTTTATTATATTTTATCGTATTTATAGCACCCATATTTTATTAGGTTTATAAAACTGTTCTTTACTAAAATTAATGTGGAGGCGCAATGGCCCAGTGGTTAGGGCAGCGGACTCGCGGTCATAAGATTGAAGTTTCGATTCCCAGACCGGGTGTTGAGAATGTTTATTGAGCGAAAACACCTAAAGCTCCAAGAGGCTCCGGCAGGGGATAGTGGCGAACCCTGCTGTACTCTTTTACCACAGCTTTCTCTTACTTCCTGTTTCTGTTGTGCCTGTAATTCAAAGGGTCAGCCTTATCTCGCTGAATATCCCCGAGAACTACGTGGAGTCTGTGAAGTGCTCAGCCACTTGTACGCTAATTTCACGAGCAGGCTGTTCCGTTGATCGGATCAACTGGAGTGCCAGTGCCAACACTAGAATTAGTTTTTCATATTTCTCTTATTTTTACTATATTCAGAATGCTAATAATAGTACTGATGCACATAGAGTTTTAATGAGTTTTATAAGGTGCTTTGGTAACTTAAAGAATAATGATTAATTATTCGGAAAATTCAGTCATCCTAGTGGTGCCGAATAAGAGGGAGTTTGGTGTATTAAAATACCTATTAAGATCGCTGGATTGAGTTAAACTCTCACCAATATCGATTTTGGCATTCAAAATTTTGGATTTGATACTGGGAAATAATCTAATCGTTTAAAGCTTAAGTAGTTGCTCGATCCGCTTCTTGTCTTCCTTAAATCATAACCTGCCGCCTTAAGAAAGATGTAATGCAGACAGCATTCGATTATGTATTTGAGACACAATGCCCACCATCACCACCAAAAAAACAAAAAATGTGTAGCAAGGTCGTAGGACGATATTAGTCTGCTCATTCAGGGCTGACTTTGGCTAAGAAGAATAACACCATACTAAAATGTGGAGGTATTTCTCTCAATAGTTCATTCAGATATAACGAAAAAAAAAAAAAAAAGAAAAAGAAAAACGAACTAAGTTTCAGCATTAATGAAATGCAAAAAATAAAATCATCATATCACTAAAATATACGCCATAAGTTACATTTTAAAACTAAATTTGAAATGAGAAATACTTGACTTACCTTCGAATTTTCTTTTAGACTGTGCTGGAAATAAAACAGAAATGAAAGAAAATATAAAATCTCACAGCGAAGTAAAAAAGAGAAATATATATATATATATATGTAAATGTGTGTGTGTGCGCATATCTTCCTCCCTCTCTCTCTCTCTCTCTCTCTCTCTCTCTCTCTCTCTCTCTCTCTCTCTCTCTCTCTCCCTTATATATAAATATATAACACCAGATACACATATATAGTTTGTATAAAATGTGAGAGCTGGCTTGTGTACAGGAGAGAAAGATACGAATATATTAAAGCGGTCAAATCAAAATTGATTGTTAGAATATTAGCAAATCAGTTAGTTATTACTAACAGAAAAAAATTAAAATAATTAAAAAAAATGTTAATAAATTTTACTTTCAGAAATGCATTAATTTATTGAAAATTATCATGTCTTTATGGTTCGTAGACATGGCTGTGTGGTTAAAAAGTTCACATTGCAACCATGGAGTTCAAATGAATCAATCCGAAGCTATGGTCAAACCATGTACGAATAGACAGAGGCGGTGTATAAACGCATCAAAGTGACTATTTCTGTTTTTGGATGATTGACATAATCCCTCGTTTCACTTTTCACAATCACATGGCCCTTTTGTGCATTTAGCCAGATCCACTCTGTTGCAAGGTCTACGGTTAGGGAATAACTTTGTTCCTTTCTATCATCAGTCATGGACCTTAAAAATGGTTTTGGTGACTATGTTTCTACCTACTTATCAATTAACGAAAAATAATGAAACTGTGTGGAAGCCCTTTGGAATATACTTGTTCTTGGCTGGTAGATTTAATACGTCACACAATCGAATACTACCACATATGTGATATCTACAAAACCATAAGAAGTGCAATTTTCATGAAGGTCACAGTTTATATCAAACACCAAAATGGAAATTAGAAATTGATAGCGATCATTTTCTCATTAGCTTTCTGATTGGAAAAAAAAGCAAAAAAAAAAAAAGCATAAGATAATCTGATTCGGCAAAACGAGTTGATAAAATCGATAAATTAAATTATGTCTATGTATTTTGAGGAGCGGTAAGTTTGGCGTTTCACATAAAGCTCTTCCTTAAAAAATGGAACCGGGTTGAAACGTTAGAAATGACATTTCCGCACGGCACGCGAACATATCTTGTTTTGCAAATCTTTAGAATTGAGATGTATATATAGCTCAATTACACACACACACACACACACACACACACACACACACACACATTGTAATATATATTCAGTAATCCTCAGACTATCGCTGGTGTTACGTTCCAAAATCACCCGCGATAGGTGAAAATCCGCGAAGTAGAAACAGTACTGCATTGTCTTTTTTTAAAATTATTTTTATAGTTTGTATATATTTATTTCATTATAAGTGCAAAATAACAACACGGAGGGATCGACTTAAGCTTAAATAATAAACTGCGTAGGTTGTCTCATAAATAAAGCGGTCTTTTCAATGGCATGAACTAAATGTCGGAGGGGAACAGGATAAACTATCTGCATCAACTTGTTATATAAGCAGGTAATAATTTTGCCATGTCCTTATTCTTAATGCAGTTTGATTCTAACAGTTGTTTTTTCAAAGCTATAATGGAAGTGACAAAGGAGCATATTCGGCATATTTAGCCTTATGAGTTCAATGAAGGCAACAACGCAACGGAAAGTGCAAGGAATATTAATGCAGTATATAGGGATCGGACAATAAGCGTAAGCCAGTGTCAACCGTGGTTCCAGACATTCTGAGTCAGAAACTACAGTCTAGAAGACGAGCCTTGTCCTGGAAGATCTGAAGAGCTCGACGAGGACGTCTTGTAAACCCTGGTGGAACAAAATCCCATTGTAACTGTTGAGGAACTAGCATAGAAACTTGGATTTGGTCATTCAGCCATTTATCGACACCTGTATGCCATCGGAAAAGTCAGCAAATTGGGTCAATGGGTTCCTCACAAATTTTCCGAGTCTAATCGCACGCAGAGAGTGAACGTGTTCTCTTCTTTGCTGTCACATCTCACGAATGAACCTTTTCATGGAGAGAATAGTAACTGGTGACGAAAAACGGGTTCTCTATAAAAATATCAAGCACCGAAGACAGTGAGTAGGGGAAAGATAAACACCAGCACCCCAGGCTAAAGAAGGTCTTCACCCACGTAAGGTGTTGTTATCTGTTTGGTGAGATATGAACGGTTTAGGCTACTTTGAAATTTTAAACACAAAACAAACGATAACAAAGGAGATCTACTGCGAGCGGTTTGAGCAGCTTAAGTCAGCACTAAAAGAAAAACGACCATCTTTGGTTTCAAGACAAAAGGTCTTCTTCCATCAGGACAATGGTCGAACACATACAGCGAGGATGTCCTTCCAAAGGCTCGAGCAGTTTGAATAGAAAACGATGCCCCATTCACCATATTCGCCAGACATTGTCCATTCTGATTATTATTTATTTCGCAGTTTTCAAAATCATCTGGACTGAAAAAAATATGAATTCTGCAGAAGAGGTCAGAACAGTACCAGAGGAGTATTTTCCGTCACGGACAAGTGAATTTTGGAAGAAGGGCCTTGCTAGTTTACCAGCTAGATGGAAGAGCATTGTAGAAAATGAAGGAGAGTATATTTTAGATTAAAAAAGAACTTTGTTTATCTTAATTTTGAAGAATGAAAGAAACAAAAAGAACCGCGTTATTTATGGGACAACACAATATATATCATTATGGTGGCGAGCTGGGTAGAACTGTTGGAATGCCAGTCAAAAACGGTTAGCGGTATTTCACAGAAAGAATAAAATAACTTTTGGAGCTAGAAGTTAATCATGGCGGCTGGCTGGGCAAAGGTAGTTAGACAGGAAACTTAGGAAGAAGGGGAGATAATAAAGCATTGGTGATCCCAAAACGAAGGTGCGCGTGCGTGTGTATGTGAGAGTAAGTGTGTGCGTGTAGATAGGGGCTGGTGAATTTGACGTGTGTATGTGTGAAATAAGTGTGTGCGTCTGTAATGTGTGGGTGTGTGGATGATGGTGTGGGTGCTGGCAAGTGGTCAGTGCTAGTGTGCGCGGGGTAGTGTGATGTAGTCTGGTAACGTGGTAGTGTGGTGATGTGGGGTTGGGGTTAGGATGTAGGGATAGGTGTTAGGTATGTTGGAGTGGGATGTATGGGGGTGTGGTGGGAAGTTGGAGCGTGGTGGTAGGGTTGGGACGTGTAGGAGTGGGTGTGGATGGT
>NC_068984.1:49412144-49412567 GCF_001194135.2 Octopus bimaculoides | reverse complement strand
ACACACGCACACACATATATATCACATAGCCACCGTTGCCTCAGGAAAGATAACGTTTTTCGCTAAGCGTCACTCAAGGACGTTCGGTTTGACGCAATGGGAGTTATGTTGTAAGAATAGGAATAAATTCATCAACATATTTATCTGTGCACAATTTTAAGATTTTAAAATAATTTGATACTAGAAAAGAATCTTACTCGTGCACTTGCACACGTACGTCCCTACCCACCAAACATTTAGGATATGCCCAGATTGGTTCAATTTTACTGAATCTGCTAAATATTTTGGGTTTTGCATGAATGTCACTTTGTTGATAACTTCCGTGCTAACCGCTCCCTCAGTTCAGCTGAGCTGATCACCAGTTGCTAAAATAACTTTGAAAAACATGGTTCAAATAAATGTCTCTCTACCTCACTATTGTAT
>NC_068984.1:49406272-49410899 GCF_001194135.2 Octopus bimaculoides | reverse complement strand
ATATATATATATATATATATATGCATACATACATACATACATATATACATACATATGTGCATGTCTTTGTGATTGCGTTTCCTTCCTATTGCTTAGCAACCGGTGTTGTTTTGCTTACGTTTTCGCAAAAGCGACCGACGGAATAAGGTACTAGACTTAAAAATAAGAACTAGGGTCGAATGAATTGCCTATACCCTTTCTCCGCTTGTAATACCTTGGCAACTAAATAAGAAATCGTTAATTTAAAATATTTTGCTTAAAAAAATAATCGATAACGCAGTCTTCTTAACTCAGATGTTATAAGGTCAGTTTTGATTATTCTGTCCTCTTAACTCAATTTGCTAAAGTCATTTATCATTTTCTAGTCTTGTAACTGAACAAATACTTTACTGTCTATGTATCCATCTCTAATTTAAGTGAAACGAAGCTCGTCCTTCTCTTTTTATCTCATTACTTAATTTGAGGCTAACACCTATTTGATCTCATTTACTTTAGTGACAGTTATTGTTCCGTTGCTCCATTCAATTCTTAATTGCAGGTTTTATTATAACATCGGCATTTATTGTATCAACTAGCGTTTATTGTAGTTTCAATGCAAGTGAAACTTGCATAAGTTTCTCTAAGAAGGCGATAACTAATACTTTATTTCTCCCCTTTTATTATTAACTGACACCAGTATGCTCCCAATTTGCTCCCGGTCACTGCATTTGGTGAATTCGTTAGTATATTAGTTTGACAACCGAAAGGTCGTCATTTCATATTCCGCCTCCAGTCATGTGCTGAATTGCAGGCAAAGATTTTTAGCTTTCGGTGGCTGAATCTGCTTAGCGTGTAATATGTTCTCGGTGACTCTGATCGATCAGATCTATGTTCAAAGGTGTTCCGTCATATTTCCAGGCACAACGCATTCGGGATTATATTATTCAGTATGCACTTTCTTCTAAGTAGTGTGTGATTTAAAGGAGATATATCTAAAGGAGATATATTTAAGTGTAATTTTTAGCAGGTCGGGTGACCAAGTAAAAGCTCACCTTATAGCTTTTGTGTTAATATATTGCTGTTGTAAGGCGGAGAGCTGGCAGAGACGTTAGCACGCCGTATTTCGTCTATCTTTACGTTCTGGGTTCAAATTCCGCCGAGGTCGACTTTGCCTTTCATCCTTTCGTGGTTGATAAATTAAGTACCAGTTACGTACTAGGGTTGATCTAATCGACTGCCCCCCCCACAAAAAAAAAATTTCAGGTTTTGTGCTGCCTAGAGTAGAAAAGAATGTATTTTTGTTGCTTAGCCCCAGGTCATCTCTAACCGAATAAACACCGACTAAATACGGTTTAGCCTGGACTGTTTCCTAGTTTCTTAATCATTGTATATTTAGGCCTACAATTACACACCCAATATATCCATTGTTTAAATCAAATGTCGAGTGTGAGTTGAGAACATATTAGCTGCTATTTCTGATAAGTCGAGTGACTTCGTAGGGAATTCTTTTTGACTTCTGGGGATTAAAACGTAGTTGAGTCCGAACCGTGTTCGGAGTTAACTCCGTAACCACAAAAGAACTGGCTTGCAACCTACTGTACACGCTCATCTTATTTCTAATCAGATAACATTTCTGAGTTCTCATCCTTGTATCTTATGATAAATGTTACTAGATCTTACGGTTTTCCCTCCTCTTCATTATTATTTCTATAATTATTTCTAATATAAGCACAAGGTCTGAAATTTGAAAGTAGTTGTTCGTTGATTAAATTGACTTCGGTACTTTATTTCATCGGTCCGAAACGATGAAAAGCAATGTCAGCCTAGTAGGATTTGAACTTAGACAGAAACTCGAGACACCGCAAGGTATTTTTTCCCAACATACTAACGTTTTTTAATGTAATTTCAACTGATTAACAATTACTTTTTGACTCAATGCATTAAGTATGTTAGCCTGCACTTAACTATATGATCTCAATGCATTATGACACGCTTGAAACATTTTCTAATGTCATCAGTTAATTCGTTGTACACTACCAAGATTTTTTGAACTGCTTGGAATGTGTGGAACCTACTTTAAAAAAATACAGTTTTAGCTTCGCTGAGAGAGGTAAACAAAATGATTAAGTAAAAGATTTTTATCTTCCCATGTGCAGAAAATGTGATCGATTTGACTAGTTTTTAGAATTCTTAGACTTTTATCAGGAAAAGAATCCCTATCCTTATTTGTGTAGAAAGTAGCTGCTTATAGTAATTTATTCTGTATACAAACGGGAATTGTATTTTACATTTCAAATCATTCGAAGTAGTTGTATAATCTGTCATGAATAAATGAATTAATCTACGTTATCAGTGCACATGCTCTTATGCAAATTAGACTGACTAGTTTAGCTGAGTTCTAGTTTGCATACGCTATAAACGGTTATAATCTATTAATATCTTTCTTAGTAGACAGAAGATAGGTATTCTTTCAGTCATGAATGCATAAAATAATATGAATCAAGTCAGTTCAAACTTACGTTTTCTGCTCACGGTGATATCAAACCTTAGGTGTAACCACCTTGTTTGCAATTCACAGTAAGACTAAAATTGTATGGCTATTAAAAAAAAGTATGCCTCAGACTTTGAAATGTCATTAGTTGTTTCTTAACTTACACTGTTAAACTTCAGATAATACTACTATGAACCAAATCTGTGTCCTGCATTTCCTATTCAGTAGCTGCTGTCTATCAACCACCCGACAGTTTAAAATCTAGGATAGGCTTTATCATACACTGTGCACTGTATTTATTGCCGACTACTATATTTATATTGTAGGACATAAACGAGAATTCTCTGCTATTAGATTTTGCTCAAATTACTTTCAATCAACAGTGCCTATTTAATCCTTTTACTAAGCTTTGTTGATTAATCTAATAGAAACAAAATAAAATAAAACAAATAGCAATACTTATATCCTGCTTTTCTTTTTATAGAATACACATCACTAATTATTTAGTTGAACACTAATAAATAAGCAAAATAATACCAGACAGAGATGCATTTCGTTACAGAACATATACCAGTGGTCCACAAACTGACGAACACCAGTTTCAACCCAAGTACTAGGGAAAATTTTTTGGCTCCTCACTCTCATTATTAGTGAGGAGACAGCATAGAGTTTGCACCCATATAACTCACCCTTTTTCGCTATGCTGTTGGGCAAGTTTAAAAAGTTTAAAATCATCTATACTTTATTAAACATGGCAATTTGTTTCCCCCCTTTTTCAATCTGCATAAACTGTTCCTATACTGAAGTAGTTGTATGCTGTCAACTTAATGTGACAGTCCCCTGAAGGGAATAATACTACTGTTGGTTAGACCTAGGAAGCTTCACCGCTTCCTGTCGGCCTTGACACATTTCCTGTGTCCTTATGTTTACAAGGGGGAGACAAGCACCTCCACCCAGCTAAGCCTGCATCCAGAGACATGTTTCTGAGTCTTTGCTCGTCATCAGTCTGGAGTAGCATGACTTGCTAGTCGAAGATGCCCGTCAAGCTCTTGTAAACATATAATAATTCTAGTGAAATACATTCACTGTTCCTATACTGACCTACGCTGACATTTAATCATAATTTATATATACTCATGCACGCACACACACACACACACACACACACACACACACACAATCGCACACACTCAAACACGGAGACACATACACACGCGCGCGCGCGCACACACACACAATCTAAAGTATTTTGATACTGTTTCACTTAAAGATTAAAATTGTTGAATGTTGTGTTGGAAGGTTATCTTTCTTTGCATGAAAACTGACTTTTTTAACATTTAGTGACACAGCCAACCACACAATGATACAAACATACATGTGCAGTCTAGGTGGAAAAGTTGTAGTTCACTTTTTTTCATTGATGTTGAATGGAACATTCACATCTTCTGATCTGGAGATCTCTACACCAATATACGATTTTTGTTTCCTCTTTTAAGAAACTGTGCCAAGCTTATTGCATTTGCATTTGGCGAAAGTTTTGACGGAAATTTTCTATTAATATTTCATGTATCGAAACGTGTGAATATAATTCAACGTCAGAAATGTTTATTATATTCATCCTAAGACAGGCTTTCTGATGAATGGCATTTATAATGTGTTAGCAGCAACACGATGTCGCATTGGAAGGTAATATATTTTGATGACATTTTCGAGAAATTTGCAATCACATTTGTAATGTCTTCAACCGAAATATGACATAGTCGACATTTTCAGGCGTATCTTGGGAGTTTAAAGGCTCCACTCTCTATTTTATTCAGCGGTTATGTATGTATGTATGTATGTATGTATGTATGTATGTATGTATAACTACATCGATGACTGTGCTTACCAGAATGTATAATAGTAAATGATGGTTGAAACCGTGCAATTCTGAGAAGCAATAAATGGAAATTAGGTAAATTTCACTGAAGATCAATTCAGGTTGAAACAAACAAGATTTTTAGTGAGTTAAACTAAATATTGGGAGAAAAAATAAAGAAAACAATTATGTGAGATAAAGAATTCTTTTGTTTGATAACTGTAGAAAACTGCAGAGACGGGTTCACATATACACTCACAGAGGTTGATGTAACATGTACATATACGATAGTAAGTCGT
>NC_068984.1:49404759-49405689 GCF_001194135.2 Octopus bimaculoides | reverse complement strand
GTATATATACATATATATATATATATATATATATACATGTATATATACATATATATATATCTATATATATAGAGAGAGAAAGAAAGAGAGAGATACGATAGGCTTCTTTCAGTTTTCGCCTATGGAATTCACTCACAAAGATTTGGTCGACTCGTAAAAGACACTTGCTTAAGATGTCACGCAGTGAGACTGAACCCAGAATCATGTAGTTTAGGAAGCTAACTTCTTACTACGCAACCACACCAGTACATATGTATTTTATATATTTGTGCACACACACACACTTACACACACACATTAACATTAGGAGCAAATGATGGCTAATTGCATACAATTACTGATGAGAATATTCATATTGGATGTAGAGTCAAATTTATTATTGAAAAGAGATTGAGTATAGCTTCAAATTTCCAGTGTCCAGACCTGTTCTCTGTCTGAACAAATTTCAAGACAGGTGAAACTTGTAGTCATTGTTATGTCTCACGGCTTTTTCAAAAGTAAAAGAAGAAAAAAAAATCATCATATATGACTGCATTGCGGAACATTCAGTTCATCAGCTGTTAGGGGAAATCTCAAGGTTTTCGGCACTTAACGGCACTACTCCTTCTTACAGTGGTACCAAGTAGCATTGGTAGATGCCAACAGGGAATGTGCAGGCTCTTTTGGTCCACAATGTAGCTCACTTTTACCCCTCAGTAAACAGGATGCAGCTGTAACCACTCCAACTAGGCAGCAACTGTTTCATCTCACTATTCAGTGAGCACTTGTTCTTTGCTCCCAGCGTTAGTCTTTCTTTTACAAGCACCTGCGATATCCACGAAGAAATATTTTTTGCTCCTCTCTGCTATCCCTATTCTTCTATCCATATATGTATATACAAATTTTTTTCTCCCCTGTTCCTCTCTCTCTCTCTCTCTCTCTCTCTCTCTC
>NC_068984.1:49402407-49404668 GCF_001194135.2 Octopus bimaculoides | reverse complement strand
TATATATATATATATATATATGTATACATACATATATATGTATGTATATTTAAACATGTATATATAGGTATATATATATCGATACGTATGCATATCAATCACCTAATCAGTCAATCAATCAATCAATCAATCTCTGTGTGTGTATATATGTGTGTGTGTGTAGGTGTGCGTATGAGCATATACAAATATGTATATGTGTATCTGTAGATATGTGTTTATGTGTGTTTACTTGTATGTTAATACAAACATGCATGCATACATACATAAATACGCGCACTCGCACACACACACATACACATATATGCGAATATCCTGCTAGGAACAGGCTAAGCCACTTAGAATAAACAACTAAGCGCTAAATCTGGGTGACAATATGTTTCATTAAGAACAATGAATCCGTATTTGAAGGTTTTACTTTTTTAGCTGAAATTCCTGGATAGAAAGATTAGAGTTTCTAAACAATCATTTTGATTAGTTGAAGGAGGTCTTTCTAAAACGCGATTGGCTTTTTGTTGAAAAGTGGGCTTTTCTATATCTTGAATCGCAAGCGTTTTTACAGCATAGGTTTCTCCACGGGTATATCCATGTTGCCTAATATCACCTGAACTTTCTGATAAAATCAACCATTTTCTCCATTAGACATTCGAGGTATATTTTCTTGAGAGGAATAAGAGTATTCAGTACTTTCAACCATGAATAGGAATATTCGCGGTTGAACGTATTGTTCTTAATGATATAAATAAGCATACACATATAAACGCAACTACACATCCATAATAACGGAAGTCAGATGAATAACGAATATTACTATTGCCTATCCTTGGCCAAAACAGCTCGCTACTCTTTTTGCATACGTCTATCTCTGGTTTCAGTGAAATTTGGAAATTATGTGCTGATGATGGTCATTGAGGTAACTTCATGTTTTCACAGCTTTCTGCTTTTCTCCAGATTGACTCTTCCTTAATGGCATCTTAATCTAGAAGAATGATTGCAAAAACTAGGAGATTAACCCCCGTTTTCACTCGGAGTCGATTGTAATCGCAACTAGTCTGTTTGCCTCCTTTCGAAGTGATGATAATTTCAACTAAATCAAGAATTTATCCTATTGGCATTTGGTATACTTTTCATCGTTTTTTTTTGGTCAAATTCATTCAAAATGACTATTCTGAGTTATTTCTCCGAGCTTACTTTTGTTTTATATTCGCACGCACAAATCTATGGACATATTTCATCCATAATTAGTGTTATTCTTCAACACTGGGTAGGTTTCTTTAGCCACTGTTATCGTACTGAACAACAAATCATGTCTGTTGTTATATTTTGGAGACTCCTACTTACTAAAACAGATCAGTAATCACTCAACTACTTTGATGCTAACAAAAGAGACACTCAACATGAAATTGTGGACCTACTAAAGCCAAGGGAGCTCAGTGATTCCTAACGCGGCGGGTTGAAACACATCTCGGTTGCGACCTATATTACTTCTCCTTATTGTGTTTCTGGTTTCAAATGTGTTGCGATGTTACAGTATATCACTTTTCACCATTGATGTCACGATCTTACATTACGGAAAGGGTAGGGTTGTTGAGATTAAGCATAGGCATTTTATGTTTTGTTTGTTCGTTAAGCAATGGACTCTGTTGAAAACGATCATCGCCTATTCTTTTTTTTTTTACAGCTAATGACTGCCAATTATGGGTGATTATTGTGTCATTTTCTAATTATTCCCCCAAATTCTTTCCATTGTGTTATTATTCCATAATGTTATAGTCCCACTTCAGCCATAATCTGCAGGATATAATACCCAACGCATTCAAGCCGTGACTGTCATGTATTTTTTAAAGCGATGCATATCTAAGACCATGTTATCACATTGAGCTTTTCCTTCTTTAAACACAGTAAGATAAGACTGAAGTAGGATAAGACAGTTTAGTTACAATTTCGAGCAGGGCTTCTAACAAGGTAGAGTTTCTCTCTCTCCCTCTCCTGTTTCTTTTCATAATATTTAAAAGGTATGTGTATTGCAAACTGTTTGGTATATGCTTGCTTCCTATCCACATCGTTCCTGGTTCAACCCACTGATTGGTACCTCGGGCAAGTGTCTCCTACTATAGCCTCGAGCCGACTAAAGCCTTGTGAGTGGATTTGGTAGACGGAAACCGAAAGAAGCCCGTCGTATACACACACACACACATACACACACACACACATATATATATATCTATATATCTATATATCTATATCTATATATATATATATAT
>NC_068984.1:49389277-49402098 GCF_001194135.2 Octopus bimaculoides | reverse complement strand
ATATATATATGTGTGTGTGTGTGTGTGTGTGTATGTGTGCGTGTTTGTGTGTGTGTGTGTGTGTATGTATGTATGTATGTATTATGTATGTATGTGTGTGTGTTCGTGTGTGTGTCCCTCCCATCGCTTGACAACCGATGTTGGTGTGTTTGTCAATAAACAGAACTGCCGCATTTGAAGAAGTGAAAGTCCTCAAATAATGCAAGTGCATGAAATACATCCACTGAAAGTGACTGTGTGGTGTGATTTTGGAGCAGGTGGAGTGCTTGGACCGTACTTTTTTGAAAATGATGAAGGGGAATGCAGTTACCATAAATGGAGAATGCTACCGAAACATGCTATCCACTCAATTATGTCCGAACTTAGAAGATGCGGAGATTGACAACCACTGGTTGTCAACTCCAGGATGGAGCGATCTGCCACACTTCGCGCCAAACACTTGCATTACTTACGAAAAATTTCCGCAACGAGTGATATCCATGCATGATGACCAGCAATGTCCACCAAGGTCCTGCGATCTTAACTCTTGTGATTTCTTCTTATGGGGTATGCGAAATCACAGGTATACATCAAGAAATCTCGTACAATTCCTGAACTTAAGGCTGAAATCAGGCTTGTGATTGGAGGCATTGGGCCACACATCTGTGAGAGAGTTATCGGAGATATCGAGGAGCGCATAAATGTATGCAGACTCAGTACAGGTGGACATATCACCGACATTGCGTTCCATACCTAAACGGGATACATAAATCATTAGAAATATGCAAAATATAACCATGTTTATAAGAATTCGTTTTAATTATTCACCTTTTAAATTCGGCGCCCTTTATGGAACACCCTGTATATATATATATATATGTAGGAAACTAATCAGGTACATAGTACCAATTAGATTGAAGTAAACTAAAAATGATGTTGTGTAGATTATTTATCGCGGAGAGGATAGCGAATTATATCGTGTTATGTAATCTTTTTGAAAACTAAGAGCTGAATAATTTCTGGACATTGAAGAATTAAAACAATGCTTCGGCTTATAGCTAACCTAGGCTCCCGCTGGGTTATAAACCGAAATTTCTTTCATAGTAGGCCAAGAAATATGTAGATCACACACATATTCAACTAAGCAAAAACAAACAAAACAACAGAAGCCAAACATGCATTTGCATATGTATATATGCATGCATGTATATTCTGTTTTAGACGAGTCTATCACTCGCTGCTTTGGTGTTTCGTCTGTGCTCACTGGGTTATCAGGCACGTTACTACTTGCCTGATGAGCCCATGATTATACAGGTAAAATTCCAGACCCCCCCACCAAAATAAAGATATTGATTTCAAATTTTCGCACAAGGCCAGCAACTTCGGAGTAGTAGGGAAGTCGATTGCATGGACCTCAGCGCTCAACTGGTACTTATTTTATAGACTCGAAAGGATGAAAGGCAAAGTCTACTTCGGCAGATTTGAACTCAGAACATAAAGACGGACAAAATGCATCTATGCATATTATCCGGCGTGCTAACAATTCTGCCATCTCGCCACCTCAACTAAAATATAAAATATCAATCTGTTATGATATTCAGTTCTCTTACTTCCGACAGTCTACATTATGTCTGTCTATCTGTCTGTCTGTCCGTATGTATGTATGTGTGTGTGTGTGTGTGTGTGTGTGTGTGTGTGTGTATGTATGTATGTATGTATGTATCTATCTATCTATCTATCTAGCTAGCTATATCTATATCTATATATAAGTATACATGCATGCTTATAAGTATATACCCTGGCAGAAGCTGTAAGTTGTTATTTCCCCCTTGGTCAATTTTGACCGAGACGACCTATACTGAAAGTTGTTCCAGCTGTGGTCATTCTACCTTCTTGTCAAGCAGTGACTATAATGTTGACTGCGTCCCTCATTAAGAGATTGCATCTCTTTCTAATAAGACAAACGACTGCTCAGATGCTTCCTCTTTGGCTCGTGCAAGTATAAGTCAATGCGTATGCACGAATATGTTTGTATCGAGAGAAAGAGAGAGAGAGAGAGAGAGAGAGAGAGAGAGAGAGAGAGAGAGAGAGAGAGAGAGAGAGAGAGAGAGAGGGAGAGAGAGAGAGAATGAAGGAGAAAGAAAAAGAGAGAGAAGTATATAGTAACTTGCTTTTTCATCAGACTGTACAGCGTATTAAGAGTGATACTTCGAATTCAACATCCTGCCCATGTTTGACACGTAGGAATTTGCAGCAGTGTTTAATTAGACAGATGTAGGATGTTCATTTGCACACAAACCCACGTATCATATAATATAATATTAATTCATATCATATGCGTATGTCGATATACGTTATGCATGTCATGAAAATACTGCAAGGAAGTAGTTGGTAATTTTTGTTACCTTACAGCGAGTATGGGTAATATGCAACAACTCTCTGGTTGCATGCGCTCTCCCTTTATGAGCTTTTGGTATGGCACACTTAATGTCATGAATAAAGAAAAATAGAGCTTTACTAAAATTTTGTAATAGTATCTTCAGGTGTGACTAATTTAATTTGAACAATCTTATTTCATTGTCCCTCTCATTTATTCAGGCTTTCTCTCGATCGATGTTTATTTGACTTCGGTGATCCCAAATTATCATCTAATAAATACGTATGACATATGGGTTTTGCTAATTGATTTTGTAATTGGAGTGGCACAGTATCCACTAGGGCTCGCTCCTAGAAAAAGGTTACCTATGCTAGACTTACGGTAATATACTATTCCGTAACCGTCTGTTGCGGATTTATTTTTCACAGTAAAAGATTTAAGCTTCATTCTTACTAGGTGGACGAAATAATTACCAGTAATACTTGTGTACTGGTTTGATTATAGTAATTAGTCTCACTTGTTATTAAAAGGAAAATAAATAGATAAGACCAGTATACTAGGTAGTATTGTAGTGTAACTGACGAAGATGAGATAAACTATAGTGTTTTGTACATTGTTTCACAACTTGGAGTTCAAATCGGCTACAGCTAGTCTTCCTTTACTTTTTATTTCATTCTTTTGGTTTATACTAATAACAGCTACAGTTTTTACTCAATTGTCTCTTGATCTATAATAGTTAAGCGAAAATAAACTTTATTGTGTAAATCAAGTTTTTTTTCGTTTTTAATAATGTGTGCACATCTAATAATTACTTTAAAATTCCCAATAACTCACACAGAAAAAATATAACTTGTAATCGCAAATTTTGTTTTGAGTCTGCAGGCACATGGGACCATACCCAAGTTTCTGAGGTGTTTGAGTGACCGAGAGTTCAAAATTCTCCCTAAACAGAACACCATTAGTTGCTGGATTAAACCCCGCCCCCGCTGCTTCTACTGTTAATTTGCAGCTGAGATGACTGGAACAATTTGAAATGATGTACCTTGCTCAAAGGCATAATGCATTGCCCAGTTCGATGATCGAACCCACGAATTAATGTTCCTGAGTCCGAAAACCTAACCACTAGGCCGCACTGTTTCATTTGCTCGCATAAGACAAAATATTAAAAACAAACAACAAATAAAGCACGACACTACAACAGTAATCAAAGAAAGACAAAGAAACGTCATTAGAAGTGTAATCATTTTTATCATCATACACGATATTTACATTGTGATAGTTCAGAAACTGATTATACCCGCAAAACTGAGCACCTCGAATTTCAACGTACAGTTTGATAAAGTGGGATAGATTGTATCACTAAAGAAAAGACCTCATAGCATATTTAAAATCATGTATCCAGTACCACAAACGAGACTAAAACTCTAATGGTGCACGATAACAAACTAGATATGCAGACATGCAAAATAAACGCCAGTAACATGAAACCGATTGCTATAACATTGTCTTTATATACCACTAGCAACCTAACCAACTATAACACTTCAAATATAACAATTTTATACTCTACCAAATGCCACAATAAGGGAACACTTCAATGAACTACTACTACAACTACTACTACTACTACTACTACTACTACTACTACTACTACTACTACTACTACTACTACTACTTTGATGCAATAAGATCACAAATAAACTCTTTACATCCGAAACAATCAGCACACAAGCACCCCACCAAGTTTAGTGCAATTCCTCTGCAGATATTATCTTTTGTTCTATTCACCTAGTCACCATAACCACTGGCAAATAATCCCCCTTGTCTCCTCTGACCACCTGACCATTATCATAACAACAAACTTACACATCAATGAACAAAGTGAAAGCAGTTTTACAAACTTTGAAAAATCCTAGTGAAACCAGTTTCACCAGGAAATAGAATCAGTTTTGCATAATTCAACAACATTACAATCACCAGCATAGATATTACAATACATACATGCAACAAAATAATTATAGTCACATCCAAAGAACAGCTCCATAAAACAACGTAAAAATTATAATCCCGATTTTTATAGCAAAAATAACCAATCTCATAAAAACGAAGGACATCACCAAAGGCAATACAACGCCGCACAATAAAAATAACACTCAGCATCAAACAACTTAACAAGGAAATAACAAGGAATTCAATCCATAGAAAAACAGGAAACTTGCAAGCAGTGTATCCAACACAAACCACAAAACTTACAGTAAAACACTATATAAAGTAATTAGCGTTATCAGTAACTTCCACCACACCCTATGTCAAAATAACATACTCCAACACCAAGCAAGTCCTTATCAGACATTTTTCGAAAATCAACTCCTAAAAATCATACAATGAAAGCAAGAACACAAAACGAAAAACACGCACCTCCCACATATACAATGATATTGACAAGCCAACAATGTCTAAGTGGTTACTCGATCAACTAGAATTAGCAGATAAATTCCCCTTCGATTCAACCTACCATCTTAAACAAGCTGACACATTAGACTACATTAGTTAAAGTAGTATAAAATATACGATGTCTTAGCTAGAATGTTTTTCATTCTAGGTCCAGTTCAATCAGGCTTGCCTGGAGTTAAACAACCGTGATATTGGGCCCTTTCTTGCTCAGACACAACAATAGTGAAATCTGAAATTTCTGAAAAGTCAAGCCACGAGAAAATTACAAGCATATACGTAAATCTTTTAGGGCCTGAAAGAATCATTACATTCACCATTTATAACCACCTGTGCTAATGATACATCAAAAGAGCCTCTGCCACAGTTACATGACTTGATACAAATGATAGCCAAAAATGCCTCAAATCATACCTTATTGTTTTAGAAAAGGTCAAATTAAATACTCTTCCTTCACATAGAAAAACAAGACAAGATGGTCACAGTTGGAATGCCTTTGATCAAAGGTCGTTTTTTATTAGGGATGACCTTGGACGAATAAAGAAAATAACAATAACAATGTCTTATAAAAAGACCCCCTTCTGTCATGAATGACCATGGGATTGCGCCTAGAAAGGAATCCTCCGAGGCACAAGTCCGGGCAAAGTTGTTTATGGAAGACCAGCAGTCGCTCATGCATACCAGCCTATCCTCTTCATGCCACCGATGTTATCCAAGGGAAAGGCAAAAGCTGATACGCCTTGGCATCAGTGACATCGCCACTCATTTCTACACCTCAGTGAACTGGAGCGACTTGAAATAAAGAGCCTTGCTAAAGAATGCAACACACAGCCTAGTCCGGGAATCGAACTTATTATCTGATTGTGAGCTCGACGCTCTCACTACGGAGCCATGCGCCTTCACAATTACTTATACAAAAGTTCTTAAATACAACCTGGAAGCTTTGAAAAATCGTAATTCTCTAGTCCAACACAACTAAAGTGAATTAGTATCATCCATTTATGTTTGCCCTCAATAATTTTAGAAAACCCAATCCATTTATCACAAGTCCGTACTATTTCCAACTCACAACACCGATTCAGACAATTACAATAAACTAATGCACCGATCTAACAAACATAAAGTACATAAATTATAAAACTCCTACACACACCAAACTGTCTAGCATTGATATCAATAATGATTTTGATTCCATACTCCACAGTTAACTTATATACACAGCGCCTTCCCTACAAACAACACTAAATGGTGGTTAGAAAGCTCTTTGCCAAGTCGTCAAGCCCTTGTAGCGTCACGTAAAAATTTCTAATTTTCCGAAGGCTATATCACAATCCTTTCAATATATATATTTACACATGACCTTCCTACAGATCCTTAAAATGCATTCATAACCTCATACGTCAATGACAACACACTCACATCATTCTATTATTCTCCAGACTGCTGCACAACTACTCTAACTGACTAAGAAACTGGCTCTGAAAGGATTGGCTTACGGTAGCATCTACCAAATCCATTGTCTCTTTTTTCCTAGCAACAGCACAGAACATAAGATGAAACCAAGCACCACACTTAAAAATATAAACATACTTCACACAAGCTCACATGCACAGTGTGTGTGTGTGTGTGTGTGTGTGTGTGTGTGTGTGTGTGAGAGAGAGAGAGAGAGAGAGAGAGAGAGAGAGAGAGAGAGAGAGAGAGAGAGAGAGAGAGGGAGAAAGAGAGAGAGAGAAGAAAACACCAAAAACAAAATGCGAAAACTCTCCGAATGCGTAGACGACACAGCAGACAAAACAGATCATATCCAGAACACCCACTTACTGCGTTTAGCCGAAGAACCAACTGTAATCATGTAAAACAATACAGATACATCAAGAATTGTACCAACTCTGCCTTCGCACCGAACCTCCTTACAGTGATACGTTATAAAGTACAAAATATACGTAACAGCGTACTTGTACAGGTTGTACTCAATGTCACAAAATGACCACTTTGAAATGTGAAGAACAATTTATGCCGCAGCAAACTTCATAGACCGTGTCACAACATGATAAATCTTTTTGATACAAATATAATACCCCGGCACCTTGGACACTATGTAAAAAAGATAAGCGGGAAAGCAACGTGCGTATATAATTTCCCTTAGCTCCAAACGTTTCGCTAGGATGCATATCATCAAAAATAAGACCAGAGAAAAACATCTCACAAGAAAGTTTGAATGAAGAAGGATCTCAACCTTCAGAACTACTGTTTTGCCAATTTTGCCTTAAGCCAGTGAAACATGAACTGTTTAGAGCTGCCTGCATAAAATGTTTTATATTCATTGACAGGCAAAGTCCCAGACACTGAGACCCTCAATCGTGCAGAGTTTCCTGTCTATGACAGATCACTGCTCTGTAAATGAAGAGTGCTGTGTTTCTCAATCAGCTAAAAATAGAACTATGTGCCAATGAAAGAACCTATTTGAAAATGCTTGACCTGCTAGAAATATCAGTAAAATCTCTCCCAATTTACACTTTGAAAAGGAAAGAGCACATAAAACAATGTAGTTCTTTACATACAGAATTAATGATAGTAACAACTGAAGCGTCTTTGATCACATGTCTGAACGCTGAGGTCTAATCTGAAACTGAAAATTACAAAAAGAAAAAAAAAAACGCAGAACGAAACAACTATTCTACGAATCTCTTTAAATTATATAAAATGACGTCTTGAATGTTATTTCAGATTTTCTAGTTTTCTAATTCTTGTATTCTGACAGTGTGTTTTTGTTTTTATTTTTACTGACAGGATTATTAAAATTTTTTTTTTTTGTTATTTAACGTGTCTTTACTAAAAAATTTCTGTATTAATCATTACTGATAGTTCTGGTTTCTTTTGGCTCGACATCTTTCTGAACACTATTCTGAATAATACTATTATAAAATTCTTCCGAAAGCTAATCTGAATACTATTCTGAGTGTCATTATAACTAATCTGATGAATCCGTAAAAGTTTGTGGATGAAAAATAAATCACAGTAATTTTTTTTTCCTACGAACTTTTATGGATTGATTTTCGTCGATGCAGAACATCAATTTTTTCGGATCCTGAATCATTAAATGCCCAGTACCTTGCCTGTAAAATATTAACTTTCCATTTTGACACAAGGTTAAATATTTTGGGGGAGAGTGTATCCACTTAAAGCGATATCAATACTTGACTGATATTTAATTCTATCGATTCCGGATTTAAACTCAGAACGTTACGGATCATAATTATCGTAAAGTATTGTGCAATCCACATTAAAATATTTACGTGTCGGATAGTTTGAGCGAACTGTCCCTTCAATCTTTAGGAGAAAAAAGCAAAACGAGAAAATCTAAATAGTCGAAAGGTCTGTCTTGAACGTATGACTTCAAAAACTTTGTCAAACATTATTATAACTACAGTGTACGTGAATCAATGTTCTTTTGTTGTTACTATTATTGTAACTTTGACTACTGCTACAACTAATACCATTACTGCAACTCAACTAACTGCTAGAAATAGTAGCGAAATTTCCTCAGCAATATATGGAGTGGTAACAAATCGGACACCAATGGTAAGCCTGCTCACTTAGGACTGAGCTGGCATTTAACAACGTCATCATCATCATCTACTACTACTACTACTACTACTACTACTACTACTACTACTACTACTACTACTACTATTTTAGATTAAATCAGCCATTCGCTACCTTCATTAATCTAATCATCGATATAAAGCTGGTAAACAACCTACCTCCAGATTAAATACTAAACTATCATGAAAGGGAAACTATCATATTTAATAGGGAATTATTGAGATCATTGATTCTTAATTTAATATATTTTATATCAGAAACTAAGATTATTCGAACCACTGTATGTACAACAATGCACAACACTTCTACAAAACACCATTTAGTCAAGTCATCTCCTTTAACATACGCCAATATAGACCTTCAGAAACACACACACACACACACACACACACACACACACACACACACACATGTGCCTATTTAATTTGGATATGTGTTTTAGCATGCGCTTTCGTGTTTCACTGTCTAATGACCTTTACTACTTTGATTTCTTCAGACACTCCTTGCCTTGATGTATCTTCAATCTCACTTAGGTACGAACTGTTTTACAGCATTGGCTGCACTCGCCTCTAGTCTCTTCGGTATTTCTTTGTACGAGTCCTATTTCTGATTCCAGGTCTGTAATTCCTTGAATATCCATATTTGCTTGACTTTTTACTCCCGATCTCTTGGTCAATCATGGAGCTAAGAATCCTCGATTGCAGTACTCCCAGCATGGATGCAGTCCAATGAGCGAAACTAACAAAACATTTAAAAAATTCGTTCTTTCATTCATCATTCTTTGATTGTCTTGCGATTATTTCGTTTCTTTTTATTTATTTCCTCATTCTTTCTTTTATTGTTTTCTTTGCATTATCTCGTTCTCCCATCCACATTCATTCATTAATTCATATATGTTTTCTTTCTTTATTTTCCCATCTACTTTATTTCCGTCATATTCTCCATATCGAAGGGTCTACAAGAGCACTGAACAATGGTTCATTTAGCAGTTCGGCAAAAAGTCCCATAGAATAAGTACCAGGCTTTTTAAAAAAAAAACTACCGGGTCGATTTATTCGACTAAAAATTCCAGTATGGCCTCAGTCTAATGACTGAAGGAAGTAAAAGATAAAAATAAGTCATTATTTACATTATTTACAATTGACGGATATTTGTCCTCATCTTGTTTGTTGTTAACACAACGTTTCGGCTGATATACCCTCCAGCCTTCATCAGGTGTTTTGGGGAAATTTCGAACCTGGGTCCTCATTCCTAAGGTATTTTTCGATGATGTTATTATTATTAATATTATTGTTATTATTATTCGAACTCGGAATCTTGGGGTTAGTAGCCCGAGCTCTTAACCACTACACCATATGCTCGTCAATAGTGGAGCTTCTACGTAGTCTGTTAGATCTAGTGCCAAATTTCCCTCAAATGACCCCATACACTTTTACATAAGGAAAAGATATTTGTTTCAAATTTTGACACAAGGCAAGCAAGTCTGGGGTAGGGGTAAGTCGATTACATCAACCCCAGTACGCAACTGGTGTTCATTTTATCAACCCCGAGAGGATGAAAGGCAATGTCGACCTCGGCGGCATTTGAACTGGGAACGCAATGACGGATGAAATGCCGCTAAGCATTTTACACGACACGATAACGATTCTGGCGGCTCGCCGCCTTAGGAAAGGATGATAATGCCCTATATAGGCCTAAAAGACTGAAGAGTCACCACTAAAATCCCTTTGATCATTATTATTTTTATTTATATCCTTTCAAAGCCTAGCAAGGCTCATGGGACCGGTTTCCCGGTTTCTATGGCGTATGTGTTCACCCCAACTAGACGAGACGCCAGTCCATCGCAGCGTTACTCAAGAAACAGGAAGAACGTGTGCGAGAAAGTCGAGGTGAAAGAGTACAACAAGGGTCGCCACCACCTCCTGCCGGAGCCTTGTGGAGCTCTAGGTGTTTTCGCTCAATAAACACTCACAACACCCGGTCTGGGAATCGATCGAAACCGCGATCCTCCTACCGCGAGTCCGCTGCCCTAACGACTAGGCCATTGCGCCTCCACCCATTTGATCAAAGGTATGCTAAATCAAAGATGACCTGAGTCTAAACAGCAGACGCAGCAGTAGCAACAACAACCACCAAAGTTCGTAATGAAAAGAAGAAAAGTAAATATATTCAATATCTTAGCGTTAATAATGGTCACGATCATGGTTTACTACATCAGAAACATTGAATAATTTATCACCTTCTGCTCTCGTATAGCATACGCCACACTTGTCCACTCTGATAATATTATTACTGAAATGCTTTAAAGATTCGTGAATTTAACTTGAGCCCAATGCTGTTGTTATAGTAGTAGTAGTAGTAGTAGTAGTAGTAGTAGTAGTAACAGTTGTTGTCGATGATAATGTTGAATAGCCTTGATCAACATATAAGTTTATATATCAAAGTTTACTGATGAAAATCATTGAAATATAAGATAAATAGATAGATAGGGAGAGGGAAAGGGAGATGAAGAGAGGATTCGAGAGAAAGAGTGAGTGAGTGAGAGAGAGAGAGAGAGAGAGAGAGAGAGAGAGAGAGAGAGAGAGAGAGAGAGAGCAGACTACTGTTACAGCAGCAACAGCAGCAGAAGCAGCAGCAACAGTAGCAGTAGTAGTAGTAATAGTAGTAGTAATAGTAGTAGTAGTAGTAGTTCAGTACCATACTTTAACGTACTCTTAAAATATAAAGTGGATTATTGTTCAGTGACTGGTCATTTAAAGGGAGTGGTAGTAAGTGGACATGTAGTCGAAGACCCCATTGACAGCTAACGTGAAGTGTGGCAGTTTGACAGAAACAGTTCAAATCATACCGAGATGGATTTGCTTCTGGATAGATAACACAAACAAAAGCGAAGTACTAGGATCGATTCAATCGACTTCACTCCTTTATAACCGTTGATATAAGAAGTCGCTTTCGTTCCCGCTAAGGGTGGCAAATTGATTGAAACTGAAGTCCTTTAAAAAAATGTGAGGGGATATCTATTTGATCACTTAATCTACATGAAATAACCACTTACTCTACATATCATGCACCATTGTCTTTAAAGATACAACACAAACGGGCATATGGCGTAGTGGTTAAGAGCGCGGGCTACCAACCCCAAGATTCCGAGTTCGATTCCAGGCAGTGACCTGAATAATAATAACAACAACAACATCGAAAGATACCTTACGAATGAGAATCCAGATTCGAAAGTTCCCCAAGACACCTGATGAATGCTGGAGGGTATATCAGCCAGAACATTGTATCAACAACAAACAAGATGAGGACAATTATCCGTCAAATGTAAATAATGTAAATAAAAACAAACTCATTGGATAGTTTAGTCCTAAATATAGTTTAGTCCTATTTGATAGTTTATATTGGATAGTTTGGTCCTATTTGAAAAGAAGACCGGATATTCAAGGCTAGAATATTTTTGATCATAAGTATGCTCGGTTAGGATGACATGAGTTGAAAAATAAATCAGCTATAGGTATTATAATATCAATTTGTGCTGCTACATTCTAAATTTAAGTCATACCGAAATCGACTTCATTTTACTTTCTGCTGAAGTTACTAGAATAAACGACATGATATTTAAGTCGTCTGCTAGAAATTGATTTTGGATCCACTAAAAAAAAATTCATATTTGTTTCAGTGTAAAGCAGTCATAGGCAACGTGTCACCTGCGGAAGTTTCTGTATGCCACGCCTAATTTCACGAAGAAAAAAAAAAACGTGCAGCCTGTCTGATGATGAGCTCGCTTCTTAAAAAAGGCTGTCCATACCTTAGGTGTAAAGTAAAAAGCTGGGGGTCACAGAAAAAAAAAAAAAAAGATGTTTTGCATGCGGATAAAGAGATAAGTTTTGACCAAGTGCATATCAAAAAACAATTTATTCGTGTTACATTGCTATAGCCTTCATGGGGAGTGTATGGATATCACAAAGTTTTGATTTCTTCTTCCTGAAAATATAAGACCATACAGCCTAGTTCCAAAATAACCAGTATCAGTTTCTTTACTGCCAGGTCATGTTTTACCGGATTCAATTTTACCTTTTATACCGTCTGGTCTTGAAAAAATATTTATGATAGTCACACTAGAGTCAATGCAATTACACTCCTTTAATCGGATATACACAGCTTTCAGCAAAAATGAAATAATGTGTATTATCCTTTCACTTGTTTCAGTAATTTGACAGCGGCAATGCTGGAGCACCACTTTTAGTCGAGTAAATCCACTCCAGGACTTATTCTTTGTAAGCCTAGTACTTATTCTATCGGTCTCTTATGCAAATCCGCAAAATTACGGAGACGTAAACACACCGACGATGGTGGGGGACACACAGACACCCAAATACACACACACACACACACACACATATATATA
>NC_068984.1:49388714-49389267 GCF_001194135.2 Octopus bimaculoides | reverse complement strand
ACACCCAAATACACACACACACACACACACATATATATATACAACGGGCTTCTTTCAGATTCCGTCTACCATATCCACTCACAAAGCTTTGGTCGGCTAGGGGCTATAGCGAAAAACACTTGCCCAATGTGCCGCCGCACAGAGGGACTGAACCCAGAACCAAATGGTTGGGAAGCAAGATTCATACCACACAGCCACTCCTGCACAATCGTCCTTAGTCGAAAGACATCTGTTTGTTATGTCCTGTTATTATTTTTATTGTATTTGTGTAACATTATTCGTTTTTTTTCCGTCCTTGTTTTGTATACGTTTGCTGTTTTCTTCCAAGGAATCTAATGCTTTTAGCTTAGTTTTTCCTTGGGGCTGGCCAGATTGGAGCAATATCGAGAATAACCAGCCAAAATTGCAAAGATAATATGGATCTCGACTGAGGAAAGAAAACTCCGAATGACCTGTCCTTGTTTTCTTTGTATCGTCTCTCTGGATGTTTTGTTGTCCCTTTCTTGTATCACCTAACTGTCTGGATGTTTTGCATTCTTGTCCCATTTTGTAT
>NC_068984.1:49381756-49386756 GCF_001194135.2 Octopus bimaculoides | reverse complement strand
TTGTAAGGTAACGTTTTTTGAAAATATTAAAAGCGTTTTTGTATGAACAAACAGCAGCTGATTGAAATGCCTGTGTTAAATTAATCATGGTTAAATTGCTGGTAGTAACACTTAAAACATTTTGGCTGAGTCCACCTAGCTTATAATAAAGTTAGGTAGGCAGGCTCCATCACAAATTAAACTTCATTGCTGTGTATAAATATGTTTTGTTCGATTGCAGTGCTAATTTCAAAGTTTCTTTTCGCAACTCGAAATTGAAAACCACTGTAATATGTCTTTAAATTATTTCCCGAACAATGGGGTATAGTATATTTATTTCAACCTGAGTAATTTCTGACTTATAAAAAGTATTGGTGGTCGAATTTAGTCGTAATCAAATATTCCATATTTAAAATATACTGTCACTTAACTTAGCTGTTATTGCAATTTCATTACAGAGAGGTCTCCAACTGCCTATTTCTGACAGGGATGTCACTTGAAAGCAAAGTAGATGCCTTAACATAGTATCCAAGCCATTTTACCAATTGAGTACTGGCCAATTTAAACATTTTGGAGCCTACTCTAGAACGGAGCTGATAGATTAAGAAATAATGTGCATGCTTTTAACACTTCTATCATGGCCCATGATCATATGAAAACACCAACTTAGTGAAATGAGCAGACAGAGCAACTGCTAATGTTATAATGATATTTCTGATTAAATTCCACTACGTAAAACATATTTATAATCGATGGCTAGACCATTGAGCAAAATAAACAAATTACATAGGTAGTAATAAGATACAAATTGTCGACACCTGGTCGTATGGTCTAGTAGCTTATTGACTCGTTGCTTAAATTTGAATTCAGTTGGTCAAGGAATCGATATCGAGCAAATTCCTGCACTCTTTTCTGTTCAATCGATTTATCTTATAATATCTATCTATCTATCTATCTATCTATCTATCTATTTATCTATCTATCTATCTATCTATCTATCTATCTATTTGTTTGTCTGTCTGGCATAAAATGAATAATGACATACATACATACATACATACATACATACATACACACATACATACATACATACAATAGTGAGATATAAATATGTGTTGATGTCCTTGTGTATATATATATATATTTTAAAGAATTGAAAGGGAAGATAGAATGTACTATAAGCTGCGACTAAAGTACGGTACTGGGGGTGACGCCTGGTAGCCGTAAGTAGTGAACGTGGTCTCAAGGCACACTACTAGGGACATGCCCAAAACAAGGTTTACATACATTTTAAAGTCTCCTATCTAAACTTTAATTTTATACATAATCTATGTGTGTGTGTGTGTGTGTGCCTGTGTTTGTCTGTATGTATATATATATATATATATATATATATGTAAATATTAGATTGATATATGCATCAACATAATTAAACGAATTCCCATTCTCATTTACACGCACGTGCACACACACACACACATCGACAAATGTATATATTTATAGAGATTTCTCGCACATATTTAAACACATTAATTCAGTGATATATGTATATAAACATATTCTTCTGCAAGTACGCATATGACAAATATGCTTTCTAATCTAATAACAAGCCTGGTCTGGCTGTATGCTTGAATTGAAGGGACGTTCATCCGTTCCTATACAATTACTTGAAGACATGTAAATATATATCCTCGTGATATACGTATATCCAGATGTTGCTGTGTGCATCGATATTTAAAAAAAAACAACATTTTTTGCTACAGTTTCTTTATGAAAATATTGATTTTTAACGTTAGTATAAAGTCACAATTTTCAGAAAAGCAGTAAAAGTCAATTGAATCGAGCCAATACTACGTAACTGGTACTTATCTTTTTATTCAGAATAAAGAAGGACGAACTAAATAGTGCACCGATGTTCTGTCAACCAGTTTCTCACTTCACTTTTCTAATTTATGAAATATTAATATTGGTTTCAACTCCAGTACTCAACTGGTACTTATTTTATAGGCCCAGAAAAGATGAAAGGCAAAGTTGATTTTGGTGGAATTTGAACTCAGAACGGACGAAATGCCGCTCAGTATTCTGCTCAGCGTGCTAACGATTTTGCCAGCTCGCTGTGTTATGAAATATTATCTTTATTTCTTAGACAGCGAGCCGGTAGAATCGTTGGCATGCTGGGCAAAATGCTTAGTAGCATTTCGTCTGTCTCTATATTCGGATTTCAAATTCCGCCGAAGTTGATGTTGCCTTTCAGCCTCTAGGAGTCTACAAAATAAGTGCCACTTGAGTACCAGCGTCGATGCAAGCGACTTGTCCCTCCTCGAAATTGCTGTCCTTATGCTAAAATTTGAAACCAATATGATCTTTATTTTTGATAAATACCAGACCTCTTTCAAAATAACGACCAACAAATATAAAATTTCCTACCTGTAATTTTACAAAAAATAGTTAAATAAGTTCGAATGAGTCTGCAAGATTAGCAGTGGCTTAGGGTTACACATAACGAGTTCAAATGCAGAGCTTTATTTACGTTTTCTATTCTTTGAATAGAGATAATATTTCTTACTCAGAACGAGACGATGGACGTGGCAATTACTTGTCTACTCTTAATTCTTAGACAAAGCTTGGTAGGAATTCCTCACCTATGTAAACAAATGTCATTGAATTTCGGTATTTCTTTGCTGAGACATGCAGTCAAATGCATTTAATGAATTATGTACTAATTGCAAATGAATCAATAGCATAAATAGCTTTCACTCAAAATTCATCTCAAATAAAACGCTGTATAAAATCTTTTAATCGAAATGACACACGTGTAAAAATAATACTTTTAATCTAATAAATCTAAACACATGTTAAATTAATATTGTTCTTATACATCTTATACAATATGTAAAAATGTATGTCGAAAACTCATGTATAATTATTTTTATGTACTTACTATATTTTTACTATGGATATCTTGCACTTTGCTCCATTATGGAGTAGGTGGCTCATGGATGCCTAGCGTTTCCTTTCTTTCTCTTTTACTTCTATAACGACATTTTTTGCTCTTCTGAGCAAAAAGTCATTCAACGCATAAAGTATAGCATATTTTTCCTACTTATTAACGATTTGAAGCTTTAAAAACCCGAAACTTTGTTCACTGTTTCCTCCTAAGAAGTGCATCTCTCTGCAATTCTTGTTCTGTCTACATTTTTCTCATTAGTATCCATGCTTTAAAGCATATGGTTTTGAACGTGAAAACAAAAACTGAATACTTTTTCTTGAAGTTTGAAATTAAATCTTGACAATTCGAGACCACCTTCTGTTTTAGTATACACTTACTGACACAGAAACGTCTCAGCATCTCGTTCTTACTCCCTTCAAAAAAGCCCAGACCTTGTGAATTTCAAGTTCAGTACTATAAAGTAGGAGCTTCTCGATAAATCGACATAGCAAAGTGATATCAGTTCGTGGTTGGGAATTCTTTTCCTTTATGTTACTAGAGGCGTCAACCACACAACGTTTCCCATTTCTTATAAATACGCGGACTTTTGTCGAAGTAAAAGATCATGTTTGCTTTAATCCTAGTGCCTTTAAAGTCGTTAGAGAATCACATTGCCATAAACTGCTGAGGAAAGATCCTGCCCTTTCTAAACCTTACTGTTTTAGATAGTGTAGTCTTAGAAATTTTATATTAAAGAGAAAAAAACGGTGCGATTGTTACAGGTTTTTGGTAACAGGTTTGTGCGATTTAAGAAAAACAAAAAAAGATCTAAGCGTCATAAGTTGAACGCCTTTGATAACAAGTCTGTTCAATTAAAGTTATGACCCCATCCTAAAAAAACAGGAATATATTCTCTTTTGCACGATATATAGCAGCTTAATGTTTCCCATGAAATACATTCGTTTCTCATTTATTGTGTCATTTTGTAGTCTAGTATAATAATTAATATTTGTTTTCAGTTTAGTTATTAGAAACTATATGTAGTTTCTTTTCTGAGAAGGTGCGGTGTAATTAAAAAAAAAATTTCCTGATATTATTGGAGTTATTTACTTTAATTGTTTTTAGAGTTTAAAAAACTGGCGAACGAGTATTTTGTCTTTTAATTACAAAGATAATCCCAGTTTATCGAAAGATTTAAATTCACTACATTGCTTATACATATGTAGTAAGCAGAACCTCATCTGAAACATTTTCATTCAAGCCCATTGTAGATATTTATAATCAACGGCAAATCCTTACTCTTCAGGCTGCATTTGAGTTTTCATATGAGTAAATAGATAACTTTTTATAAGATTTCTATTATTTTCATTGTTACTGTAGTTATATTTGTTATACTCATCATTGTTGAGAAACCACAAGCATGCATTTCTGCTCGAATAACCTGCAGCGTGAACCGGTCGAATGCTTCAGTTTTCGCTTGTGGTCTAGATTGAAGCACAAACTAGATATATCATGGGCCGGATGGGAACAATTATTCGTAAAACTCTATTCCTGATGTAGGCCAAAGTAAACAGTTAAAGGGGTCAATATACATTGTAACAACTTATTCACAATAAAGAAGAGAATATAATTTGTTATCAAATTTCGTTTGCAGAAGTATTGGGGAAAAGCACATCCATAGGGTATATACACAGTTCTATTAAATGTACTAAGAAAGTGACTAGAGACAAAAATTCTCCAAATGAATGCATGCAGTTCTTGAGAAGACCAATGATTGTTGGAAAGCTTGCACTGTTTCAGCTGAAAAAGAAAAACCCTTTTAATATCGTTCATATCGCTAGAATCCATTTGTGTAGATTATGTGGAATATGTGTTTAAATTTGAAAGACAACATCTCTTCTTTAGTGTATATAGACTAAAGTGAAGGGCAAATGGATCACAGTTTTAGTATATAGCTTCAAAAGCTTCTCTTTCATTGATTGAAATCCCAAAAGTGGACTGATTTGTCTAATCTGAACCGGTGTTAATCACGATTCTACTCGACCTTCAGTTCTGAATAGTTGCTAATGATATATATATATATATATATATA
>NC_068984.1:49359994-49381302 GCF_001194135.2 Octopus bimaculoides | reverse complement strand
ATATATATATATATATATAAATTATAAAATATAATAAACTAGTATTGCAGCATTGCAACTTGCTTGAAGCACTGCAGTATGTATAAATGAGACAAATGCTTGAAAAGATCATTGATCAATGCAGGAGAGGATTCAAACAAAATATGCAAGGTGACATCAATAAATGAAAACAAAGGGGGGAAAGTATTGCATTACTTTACTTTACAAAGTTTATTTAATGATCCAATTATAGTTCGGTTAAAAAATATCCGTTTTAAATAGAAAAAAGAAAATAAAGAAAGCTATTGGAGAAAAGTGTTATCGACTGGCCTTTCTAATGTGGAGTAACAAAAGGCAGCCTTCCGTTATAACACTGCTAGAATAATCTACCAATAAAAATGCATTTCTCCAAAGTCATTATTTTCTTTCTTCTATTTGAAAAGGAGAATTTTTCCTGAAATATTACAGGATCAGCCTGTGTATGAAATACAGTATCTTTCGTCTTTATTCTCATTCATTAACAGCACTTTTCATATCCTGCTTAATTTCTTACTAAAATTGCTCAAAGGATTTTGCAATCTAAAAGAATTATGATAATTTCTTATACATATAATTGAACTAGAGGCCTGAATAAACTTGCCACGAGCCAGATTCAACCTACTATCCTTAGGTTTTATACACGTAAAAGAATATTACACACTCTCTTAAAGCTTATGTGGCTTTGTGGAATGTAGTTGATAATCGAATCATGTCCTATCCGACTTGCCGTTTTTCAGATTTACTTGGTGATTGCATCCAGAAACAAACGAAGTTGATTCGCTTTTCGAGAATTATCATTATTGAACGGGAACAAAACAGAGTGTGTGGCACTAACGCCATGTCAAACTGCATCAGTAAAACACTGGTTTATGACACACACACATAATAGATAGGAATAATGGGTTATATACATTTTTTATTAGAGGCTTATAAGTGTTTCAGATATGCGTTTGGGTGTGTCCATTGTTAAATTTAATCAATCGATTGATTGATTGTCTGAAAATTAAAAAAATTTAGAACTGTTAGCTCTAAATTATTGAACCGGGAAGGCATACAGGAGTCCCCATACCCAGGTGTTCAAAATGATTATTCATCCAAAGATTGATCTAAGTACTCCCATAAATCTTTTCTCAAACACCCACTTACTTCTTTGCATTTAACTCCTCACACCATACAAGAAAAATCTCCTCAAGGCTTACTGCATTGCATACGTTTACGTTATGCACTAAAGTCCTAGTCGCTTCAAACAAAAATGTCCACCAGTCCTAACAATGTGCCAGCATTAACAATGTTCCCCCAGAACTAATCTCTGTCTTCATAAAACTCTTCGATCTCTCTCTCTCTCTCTCTCTCTCTCTCTCTCCTTCTCTCTCTCCATCATTCCCTCCCGTCTCTCTTTCCAGAGATATATTTCAATCTTTATAGTGAAGCTACAGTAAGTCCCATTCTTAGGAAATGCACTCTATTCATGCCAACTAGCGTCCTAACAACCTCATTACCAATATCTCAAGTAAAGTTGTTATTGTTCCTAGTCTTAGATCTGCTCTGATAGAGTGAGCGTGTAACCAAACTCCTTTGAAATTGTCACAATTTTTACTTTGTTTCCAGTATAATGTATCCAGGACTACATTATTCAAAATATTTCCTTTTCTTAGTAAATCAGTAGGGTGTGATTTGTGGGAGATTTCGTTGTTATTTCTAGCATGTAAATCTACTATATAGAGGCTTCTATTTTGACTTGATTACAGTTTATTTTCTCCCCTGAAGCTATTGACATTGAGATTCTAATTGGAATTAGTCACTACATTAATGGGCAATAGAAAGTTATCAGTGTCACAGTTTACTTCTACAATTTCCCATAATTCTGAATCTTCGTCTCTGATTAATAAATTCTCCAGTATAGTAAAAACTGTGGCAAAATGATCCAAAATGGATTCAATATTGAACTTGGAACTAATGTGTCAATATTCCTGAAATTAGTGATTGTGTCAATAATTTACATTTTCTGTACTATTAAACTCATCTCTCATGTAATTTTTTTTTGTGATTAATACCGAATTTTTGAAGCAATGAAGATTGGACAAATTGAAACAAGTAACATTAAAGACAAAGTTATGAAAATGAGATTAATAGTCCAGAAAATTTAAATTATTGCAAGTACATGGTTGGTCAGTTCAAATCCACTGCGCATCTCAGTTGACCATCTATCTCCTCCTCTCTCACTCCCTCCCTTTCTCTGCCTTCTCTCACTCTCCTTTTCTCTTCCTCCTCCTTTTTCTTCCCCCTCTCTCCCTTTCCACTTCTCTGCCTCCCCTCTCTCCTTCTCAACTCTTTCTCACCTCATTCTCTCTCTTAATTTTTCTATCTTCTTTCAACCTTCATTTATTCAGAATTTGCTTCTTCACTTTTCTCTTTCTATCACTATTTACCACTATTTCATTCTATTTCTCAACTACTACTATATCTTCTCTCTCTCTCCTATCACGCACTTGATGTTTTTGTCTATCTTTCTCTGTCGTTCTCCTCTTTGTCGCTCTCATTTTTCCATATCTCTCCTTAATTCTCTTTCTAACTTTACCACTCTTTTTTCTATCGCTATTCATTTATCTTTTTCTGATTTCCTTTCTCTCTCTATTGCTCTCTTTGTTTCTTTGTTTCTTTGTTTCTTTCTTTCTTTCTTTCTTTCTCCCTCTCTCTCTCTCTCTCTCTTTTACTCTCTGAGTTAACCTGTCAGTCTCTCACTTTCTGTTGCTTTATATTTTTTATCCTTTTTCTTCCAAACTTTATCTGTCTCTTCTTATTGTTCTCCCTTCTCTGTTTTTGTCTGTCTGTCTGTCTCTCTCTCTCCCTCCCCCTCATTCTCTCCTTATTACCATTTTTTCTGTCTTTTCTCCGTTTCTTTCTTTCTTTCTAATTATCCCTTCTTCTCTCATTAATTTGTGTGTGTGTGTGTCTCATATTTCTTAACTTTCTCATGCTATCTTATATTTTCATTCTCTTCTTATTTTACCCCCTCTCTCTCTCTCTCTCTCTCTCTCTCTCTCTTTCTTTCTGTCACTTTTTCTATTTTTCATGAACTTTCACTCTATGATTCAATCCCCCTTCTCTCTCTCACACTTTCCCACTTCACTTTTCATCAATTCTTCTCTCCTCTCCTTTCTCTGTCATTTTATCTCTTTCTCTTTCAATCTCTTTCTCTTCAATGCTTGCGCATGTGTTTGTGTAAATGTGCATCTGTGCATGACTCTCACTGTCGATGTGTATATATACAAGCACTGTGTGTCTGTTTATATGCAAATGTATGTTGTATAATGCTGTATGTATCAACAGATGTCTAGTAGATACATAATTGTGGGTGCGAACAAGTATGGTTTCAAAGGCAATATGACGTGATAATAAAAGAATGGTAGTTCTAGGTGAAGCTAGTGGTGATATAATTGTCATAGGAGTGGTGATTGGTATAATTGGAATATATGTATGACGATCGTGGTATTTGTTGCTGTTATTATTTAACTCATGGTCAGCTTTGATCAAACAGACTTTAATAAATGGCATTGCCACCATGACTATCCCACTTCTTTCAATTTTTTTTTTGGCGTAGTATTTTTCAGGTCACGTCATCCAATGTATCCTTTACATTTTCCCAGACAGTAAGATGTGATTTGAGGGGGAAACGGCTACAATTTCTAGTTGGTTGAGGAAACTCCTTGTGCATCTGGATACTGGGATGTTTGTTGGTGATAATTGACAATGCTCAAAGTTTATAAAACTCGGTAGCAATATAATGATGGTTGTGATATCGGAATTCTATTGGAATCGGTACTTGGATGTCTCCAGAGTAGAGTGTATCAAAAATAGTAGCGATGATATGTAAATGTTAGTAGTGGTAAAGGTGTTACAAAATTGTAATAGAGATGGAGATGGTGAATATAATATAGAGTTGCAAATTATAATTGACTATGATAATTTTGTGAAATAGTGGTTCTTGTTGAGTAGCCCCAGGTTAGCTCTCATTGAAAAAATGTTATTACACATAGGTTGACAGCCGAATGACTAGCACTGTCCACATATCTACTTTTTCAGCTGTAGTTGTGTTTTTCTTTTTTTTTGTTCTAGGTTAGTCCCAGTGGGACATATTTGTGGTGAAAGGAACTCTGTGACCATTCTATCTTTATTTTTATGAGTTAAAACCAGTCAGAGCCACGTTAGCAAATGTGATCTTTTCTAAACTGGTAGGATGTTACTTAAGGGGGATTTGGCTGCTGAGTATGACATGATATAGTGATGGTCATAATTATTCTTGTATGAACATACAAATGATCGTGCTAAATGAAATGCAACTGTAGTCGAGTGTTGAATGAAGCACCTTTGTCCTGGTATGCTTCAGGTACAAATCTTATCAGCATTGACTTTTTTCTCTCATTCTTCAAGTGACATTAGAAGAGTAAGATAAGATCCTGTCATCTAATTACTGTTATTGATTATATTTAGTTGATTACAGCACTCCCCTATTCGTTTGTGGACTCGAACATTCACTTTAGCTTTTAAATCAGTAGAGGAAAAGTGTAATATCTTTCAAGGATAATACTGGTACTTATTTTGTAGACTCAGAAAAAAATGGAAACAAAACTGCCTCAGTGAAAATTTTAATCTAGAATGCACAAGATACATCGGTCAAAATACTTGCAGCATTTAGTTACAGCTTTTATATTCTGAGTTCAAAACCCACCGATCAACTTTGCCTTTGATCTTTTCAGAGTCAATAAAATAAAGTACAAGTTAAAAACTGAAGTCGGCGTAATTGACTAACTCCTCTTTTGACGTTGATTTTAAAGAGGAAAGTTTGCCTTTTATTGTTCCAGGGTAGATAAAATAAAGCACTAGTCAAGTACTGGGGTCAAAATTGTTAGCCTTATGCATGAATTAGGAACCATTAGTGGATTGGCAGGATGGTTAGAGTATTAGACGAAATGCCTTGCACTATTTCTTATGACTTACAACGTTCTGAGTTCGATTCCTACCGAGGTCGACTTTGCCTTTCATCCTTTCAAGGTTGATAACATAAAGAACAGTCAAGCTCTGGGGACAGTGGTATTGACTAACTCCTCCTCTCAAAATTATTGGCCTCGTGCCGAATCAGAAACAATTATTAGCAAGTACATCAAGGTGATCGGCACTCTTCTAAAAGACTAAAAGGTGGTTACAAGAGCAAAATATCAACCAAGGAAAGTCAGTGGACCTGCAGCTCGGTGCCTAGAGAAGCTGGTTTATGTTGTCCATCAGCGTTGTCAAGAGCTGGAAAGATCAGTTAAATTACTCTTGATTTGGTTTGGTCCGAATCTCCAGGTGAAGAAGAACTAGAATGAGGGGATGAGAGTGACCAGTTTCACCAAGGAATGGGCCAACAGAAAGCTATCCCTAAACGGTCGAACAGAAGTGGCAAACGCCCACATCACTTTTTGCTATATTTCACTGCCAGACCATCGTACGTTGTCCCACATCGATTATCTAATTGGTAATGGGCAAACATGTGCCATCCTGAACAGACCTATATATATATAATAACCTCCATCCCATATGATATATCATAGTGAGTGAGAGAGAGTGTGTGTGTGTGTAAGTAACCGGACATAAGTGGGGCCCCGTTCAATTTCGATAGATCAAAATAGTTGCAGCAAAAAACCTATAGATGGTTGGAGAAACACAAAAGATAAGGAAAATTTCTCAAAAAAGAGAACAATATAAAATAATGAAAACAGGTGAGGTGGAGCAGTTTCTTTAAAACAACAATGAAACGCTTTCTTAGGAAAATAAGAAATAAAAAAATGAAAAGCTTAGATTTACCATTATTCAAAATCAAACAATTAATTGACAAAATTATGCGTCTGTGATGCCATTTCAACTTTCAAAGAAATTAAAATGACAGAAAAAACAGTTAGGTCAAGAATATAATGAACATGCAAATGACAGATTATTCATAAAAATAAAAATAAAACCTAACAACAAAAGAGTATACTCTGAAGATGTAGTTTTACAACATCAAATGTGTCGGTTACAAGTACATTGGGTTGCATTTGTACACAATTCGAGAAATGGTTAATGAGTAGGGAGTGGTGTGCTGATATCCAATCTAGCTAGTAACTTGTCATGTTTTATTCTTTTAATTATATCTTGTTTCTTAGCACGCCGGGCGAAGTGCTTGGCGGTATTTCGCATGTCTTTACGTTCTGAATTCAAATTCCACCGAGGTCAACTTTGCCTTTCGTCCTTTCGGGGTCGATAAATTAAGTACTAGTTGCGTATTAGGGTCGATCTAATCGACTAGCCCTCTCCCCAAAATTTCGGGCCTTGTGCCTAGAGTAGAAAAAAATTATATTTTGTTTTTTATCGTATTTTAAAAACCTTTTCGTGAAAGGTATGTACTATAAATTTTATTATGTCCATTCATATATTGCATGGCCACTATTAGTCACCCCCTTTCATATTTGTAAGCTTGTTTTTACGCTCTACTTTCCTTTGTACCCCTAGAAACAGTTTCATATTCTTGTATCTCTTTGAGCCCTTGAGAACAATGGAGAGATGATTATTATTTTTGTTGCTATTATTATTGTTGTCGGCGAGGTAAGATGCCTTTTTTCTGAGCTCTGTGTTGTTCTGAGCTTCTGTGTTGTTGTTTGTGTTGAAATTTTTGAAGATTGATGCTCGTTTGCTTCTTTTGTTAATTGTTAAGGGGTTCTTTTGTTAAAAGGCCCCCTCCTTTTAGAGTCGAATTTTGGACATTTTGTCCGTTAAAAAAATATATTTTTGTTTTTCGTCGAACGAAAAACAAGATGGCTTCCTGTGTCGAGGGAGGTGGCAGTGGCTGTTGTAGCAGCCAATACGCTGTTGATTTTCTCCCTCTTCACAACATGAACACCACTACCATCATTAACATGGAAAAGGGTAAAAAAAAAAAAGAAGAAAGAAAACACTTCCAACACCACCACTGCTATGAACCAGAAAAACAACGAAGAAAATGCATGCACAAACGCAAATGACAAATCCAACACACACGGTTTCGCTTCCGCCCCGAAACAAACAAGAGAAACGATAAACGTTACATTAGAGAATTTTTAAAAATTCAAAGAGGCTATTAGTGAGGCAAGGCAATAATGTCTACTAAATACCCTACAAGAAATTATTATGGATACAAACAGAAAAACAATAACGTACAAATGTATATATATATATAAAAAAACACTGGAACGAGCAGCAGAACAACAACTGGAACTAATTCTGAAAGCAATTTGTAAGAATAAAACATATGTGACACGTGGAAAACGGTTCAGCACTGTAGAAGTGCGCTTTGCAACAAAAGAAGAAGCACGAAAGCATTCCACAATGCCACAATTTTCGGAAGATCTTATACTCGTGCCGATATATGTTGGTCGGCGCGTTACCAAAATTAAAATTGAGGAGGTGCCCCATGAAATAAATATGTTGGCTGGTGGCGGCTATCCTCTCTGGTATAGAGGATACCATCACAATACTGGAGATACATAAATTGCACCAACAAAATTGAAAGGGTCAGGGGTTGGAGCTTCTTGTTCAAATTGAACAAGAGGCCCTAAATTCTATCCCTGGCTCTATAAACTTACCGAACGGCACGAGACTACACGTGACTGTGGAGAGCAGGAGGCCGAGGTGCTACTTTTGTGGAAACGATTAGCACCTCAAGGTCGAGTGTCTCAAGTATAAGAAGATGCGTCAGACCCTACAACCGACACCGGAAATGGGGGCACCTCCAGTACAATAGCAGTAGAAACCATCCCAAACACCATCACCAGCAGCAACAGCGACGCCGCCTCCAGCCGTCGCTAAGGAATCACCAACAACAAAAACACCAGCCGGAATACCACCACCAGCCAGAGTACCAGTAGCAGTAACACCACCATCAACAGCTACTACAGCAGTAGCAGCAGCAACAGATGAACCAGAACAAAACCTAGTCCCAGAGAAAAAATCCCCCTTCTCGACTCAAACAACTCAGACTGTTCGAGTTCTGAGGTCGAGAAGGGGAGTGGTAGACTGTCCTCCCTTCCTCCCCCAAATAATAAATAAAGAAAAAGACAATAGAAGAAAAAAGGGGTATGCGCAAACAGGAGGAACTTCCCATGAGCAGCAACAACCACACGCAGCAACCAATAACAGCAACACCACCTCCACCAGCACTACCACATCAAACACCAACACAGTGTACAATACAAACAGACACCACAAACACAATCAACCTCACTGCCATCAACACAAATGACATAGACCTAATAACGTATCTACGTGACAATACAAACACAACATTAACAGACTTTGTCTTCTCTACTCACAATGCACCACCATCACACATACAAAGTGCAAAACTCACTAAAAACAAATAGACCACATTGAAAAGCAACTTCCCAAATGCTACTGAGTCTTTCCAACAGAAAAAAAGCCTCGTAGAAACGCCCACACCAAAGACCAGGAGAACAGCCCTGCTAGACAACAGTGGTAAGTAGAGATCTTTTCCATCCTAAATTCATTTTAACATGCTGATGCTCAAAATAGGTTGTATAAATGAGAGGGGCCTCGAGTCGCCTTGGAAACAAGGTCACTATTTAAATGACTTGAGGTGCCTTAGTGTAGATGTTTCAGCCATTATCCGACTCACGAGACCTCATCACCTTTTTCGGTGGATACGAGATTTTTCTATTTCTGTGTCGGCCGGGAAGGAGCAGTGGTGGTACTTCAGTGCTTTTCCGGAAGGGTCTGGAATAGAAAAATAAAGGCAGTCTTCCTGGATCCAGAAGGTAAGTTGGGGTCCTAGATTTGAACAGCAGTGACAGCGGTGCTTTCAGAATGGTGGCTGCCTATGCTCCAACAGGGTCAGGGTGGTCTGATTACTTCAAGCGTCTGGAGGTTTTCCTGGAAACGCCTCGGACTTTAGTGTTAGTAGGAGATTGGAACGCTGTCTTAGATGGACGTTTTGATTGCGATTGCGTGGGAATATCTGATAGTGGTGTGAAAAGCCTCAAAAACCTGCTCAGACGTTTTCAATTGCCCGACAGGTAACTACTAGATTACTCGAATGTGCCAGTATGGACTTGGACAAACTGCATCGGACTATCTAGATCGTATTTAGGTAGGACATTTTGTAGGCCAGCGAACAAGGCTAGCATAAGGTGTTCACAGTTTTACATGGTCGGTTACACACGTGGGCTGAACACATCGTTACCGGCGTGTCAAGCTTACAGAGACCGAATTAGCGAATTAGTTAAGCGGACGTTGAGTGGGGGCAATCGTCAACAACAGCTGGTGGTTTGCTCTTAAAAGAGCAATAAGAGTAGAATCACTTAGGTTTAGCAAGGTATTAGGGATAGAACGAAATAGAATAGAGGGAGATTTAGTTAGAAAGTCAGAAGAGCCGCTTAGAACAGACATCGTAACCGGCGTGTTGGCAGCGAAGTTGGCCCTCGACCAATTTTTCAACGCAAACACGAAGGTTGCGTTGTCAAAGCTAAGGTACGTTCACTAAGCGGGGAGAGAACGAAACGTTACGATGCTCCCGCGTAGCGGAGGCGGAAAGTGGAAATAAAGCCACCATTCGGTATTTGGTGGATCAAAACGGATGCAAGGTGTTCGAACCGAAACAGATGTGTGCGGCTTTTCAGCAGCACTTTGCTCGACTGTTCGGAACGAATAGTAAGACGGATAGGGTCGACCATCAATACTTGGCAGCTATCCTCAAGGCAGCCGGTTTTGGTCCAGTTTTCCGCGATTGGATCGCTGCTTTGTACAGCGGCATCTGCTCGGTTGTCCGGGTGAATGGTCACCTGTCGGAGCCTTTCAGCATCTTGCGTTCGGTCCATCAAGAGTTCCCTTTCTCCTCCCTTCTGTATGTACTGTTCCATTACTGCGGGAGTTGGAAGACTTTGAGGGGTGTTCTGCGGGATCTAGGATGTGGGAGAAGTGTGTCTGCCTACGCTGGCGATGTCACCGTCATAGTGTCAAGCCACAGGCATGTAGATCTAATTGGCAACACACTAAAAAAATATGAACCGGTGACAGGAGAAAAAATTAACGCGAAAATGTTAGTGAGTTTGCAACTCGGTACTTGGAGAGGAAAGTCCACGTCATTCATCAACGTCGTGGGGCGCTAGACAGACGGTCAGGTTAAATTGCTTAGAGTCTGGTTTGGTCCAGACCTCCAGGTGCAGAAAAACTGGAACGAGGTGACGAGCAGGGTAGCCAATGTCACTCAGAAGTGGGTCGAGAGGAAGCTGTCTCTGAAAGGTCGAGCGGAGGTGACAAATGCGTACATTGCATCCATCATCTATTACTGCTTTACCGTTTGCTGGTTGGCCAAACTGGTGTGCTTACTCTTCCGCTTTCTGTGGAAGAGGCGCTTTCCACTGGTCACGCGCTCCATCTGCTGTCAATAGCCGCTGAATGGAGACTTGGGCATGCCATGGTTACTGATGCACAGACATGTGCTGAGGTTGCAGCATCTCCAGCGTTTCCTTGACAGTGAGCAGGTGTGGTCACCATTTGTCAGGTACACTTTTCCAAATATTGTTTCTTTGACTGAGCTTCAAACCTGGATTAGGTATAGACCGAGGAGGAGCTCTTGGCACCTCAAGTGCTGTCAAGCACTCACAGCCCTCTGCCAGGTGGGAAATGTGGTCAGTAGTAGTTCCACTCTAGCGTTCTATAGAGGGCTAGTGCAGGGAAAGTGTGACAACGTTCTCGGAGAAACTCTAGGTGTCAATGAAGATCAACTAACCGGTCTGTTTCGGATAACTTTTGGGACTGGGCCTATGGATAACTTCCAGAAATCCCTTCCTTGCCTGGCAGTGCTGTCACGAAGTGCCGCCTATTCGAGATAAACTTTACAGACACGGAAGTGCCGTCAGCTGGACCTGCTCTAGATATGCCCAGAAGGATGAAACTTTTCTGCATGCCCTAGTTCAGGGCCCAAGTATTGCTGACCTATGGGTTTATGCCGAACACCTGCTGTCGCATTAGAATGGATCCGGCTACCAGCTGAATCCATTATGAAGATTGCCCCGCCCCCTTGTTTTGGCCCGAGAGGGGCAGGCAGTTTTATTTGTCTAGTGGTTGTACTGAAAGAGGTAGTAGTATGGGGGACCCATTTGAAAGGGACAAAAGCAGATGCTTTCCTCTTTTGGCAAGCCCTCATCAAGTTTTTCAAGTTTCACTTGAAAAGGAAGTTGAGGGTGGAGAGGGAAGTGTTGCTTTCTAGCAAGTTTGTTGAAAGGTGGGTGAGTGTTGGAAAATGACCAGTGTGAAAGGACCAATTCTGAGCGTGTACCTGTAAAGAGGGAATTTAAGGAGAAGGGCTCTTGCTCTTTTGTTTTATGTGAGCCCTTGTGGCTAATAAAAGAATTAATTGTTGTTGCTGTTGTTGTTCAAAAATATTACACTGTGAGATTTGGTGGTAACAAATCTCAAATTTCAAGAATCTTTCTGAGGGCTCTTGCAGAATACAGGATGGTGCTTCCCTTTAGGTCAACAATGCGGTACCCAATCTCATTATTCTTCAGCCTTGTAGGGAGCAATTTGGGTGTTGCGTCAAGTGCACCAATTACCACAGGAAGCACAATATTTGGGCCCTGATATTCCTCAATTCTCTTATATTCGTTGATATCAACTCAATTTCCATGATATTCTAAAATCTACGATCTTACACCATTTATCTCTTTGTCCTCAACTATCATATCTGACCTTGTTGCTTCAATAGTGCCTATAGAGAAATTGCATAAAATCTTGTAACAATCATTAACTATCATGCTAACATTCCAATGCACTCTTTTACCAGCATAGTTACGCCTGCACTTACACACTTTATATTTTATCTTACTGCTAGATGGTTGATACTTTCATCTCCTTTCCTATATATTCTGCACTTGATCTCTGACATAGTTTTATTCATTTTAGTCTTTATCAAGTTCATTGTAATGGCATATTCCTGGGTGGCTATAATTAGTGATTCGATTTCTTATTTCAGGTTTCCTCTTGTCAACCACAGCCAGCATTCTTTACTTCCCACATCAAAAGTTGTTCTTCCTTCTGTTCATGAAATGTCTTACTGTTTCACTGACGTTTGTTCTGTAAATTTCCTACTGCTGACAGTATTCTTTCATCACTACTCACAAACCTAACATTGCAGTACTGATGGTATCGTCTGCATTTAATAAACTACTTTCTTCATTTCTTGGTAACTAGAGTCGTTTGTTATTACTTTTAGGGCAGTGCATGTTGTGCATTGAGAGCAGCTTCATAGTTTTGTTTAATTTCTGTAACTCTGTGTGTGTCCACTTTATAAAAGGAGCAGAGTGTTTCAGTACTAGCATAACCCATGTAGTGATTGCTTGGATAACATTCACTCCATTTACTTTTGTTTCATGCAACTTCTTAATCTTTCTTTTGTACTCTTTAGAGACTTCCTCTCTCATTTCTCTTTCTAGTACCTCATCGTCCTGTAGCACCCTTAGATACTTGTATCATTCATTATCTTCCAGCAATCTAATGATGTCATCTTGGGGGATCTTTATACTTTCAGTTTAATTTATTGACCTTGATAGTAATTAAACCTGCACACTTATCTGCCCTAAACTGCATACCAATATCTTTGCTAAATTTTCTTACTGTTTGGATTAGAGAATCCAGGTTTTTTGCATTTGATATGTATAGGTTGAAGTTATTCATATACAGCAGGTGACATATTTTCATCCTGGTATAAGTAAGTTGATAAGCTGGCCTAGATTTTTTCAGAATATATGTCAGAGATTAACACTATATTTCAAGGTAATGGAGAGGAAGAAAGACAGAGGCCATGATTTTTTAAATCTTTATGCTCTCTAGTGCCATTGACTACACAGCCATACATCAACAACACATTCTGCAGAGGCTCATTGTACTTATGTGGTACATATCCCTGTTCACTGAGTTGGTATTCGGTGTCTGATCCTGGGTAGAGATAATAAGGCTTTCAGTCTTCTTTTTTAGGTCACCCTTGCTGAGCCACCTTCATGATGCTTTCTAGTCTTTTAAGTTGTTAGTTTCATGGTAGAACTGACCATGTAATTCCATGCGGAGTATTATTATTATTGTTGTTGTTAATATTTATGGTGGTGGTTTGGCCCTAAATAATATTTTCTGTTATAGACACAAAGCCTGAAATTTGAGGGAGGAGGGTTAGTTGATTTCATTGACCCCAGTCCTTGACAGGTACTTATTTCATTGACTATGAAGGATGAATGGCAAAGTTGATCTCAGCAAAATCTGAGTTCAGACTGCATTTTGTTTGTTGAGCTAATGTTTCTGCCAGCTCACCTCCTTAATAATAATAATTTCAAATTTTGGCACAAGACCAGCCATTTCAGGGTGGTCAATAAATCGATTACGTTGACAACAGTGCTCATCTAGTACCTGTTTTATCGACAACCCAAAAGGGACAGAAGACAAAGTTGACACCAGAAGCACATGAATTCAGTCGACCCCAGAAGCCACTAAACATTTTGTCTTATATGGTAACTATTCTGCCTGTTCACTGCCTTTAATAATGCTAAGAATGTAAGAATGGTTTCAAGTTTTGGCACAAGGCCAGAAATTTTAGGGGAGGGGTAAGTTGATTACATTAACCCCAGTGCTCTACTGGTACATATTTCATAAACCCTGAAAGCATAAAAGGCAAAGTTGACCTTAGAGGAATTTGAACTTCGATTGTAAAGATGGATGAAATGCTACTAAGTATTTTACTCAGCATGCTAACAATTCTACCAGCTCGCTACCTTCACTTTAATAATAATAATAATAATAATAATAAAATCAGATGTAGACATGTTTTATCTCCCAAGAAAAATAGGTGGAAGAGGCCTGATACAGCTCAAACAAACCTTCAAATCAGCAATAATAGGCCTGAAAATGTACCTTAATACAACAAGTGATGTGCTCTTATGAATTGCACTGAAGTATGAAGATTCAAAGCAAGCTCCGTTCATGAAGCTTAGTCAGAAATTTAAAAAGTCTCATGGCCTACAAGTTAACAATGATGACCACAGACACCTAAATACTGACAGACCTACCATTGCTTTTCCTGATTTAGAAAGTAACAATTAGAAAGACCAAAGAGATCCAGATAGTGACAAACCTATCACTGATGCAAAAAACCTCAAATAAAAGGCAAAGAAGGCTTGCCTGAATAATATCGAAGACAAGTTCTGATAGTGATTCAGCAATTAGAGCAAGGTCATCAGCATATAGGAGCTCCCAGGGGCAGCCTGTCTTGAATTCCTTTGTTATTGCCTGGAGGACTATGATAAATAGGAGGGGGATGAGGACTGAACCTTGGTGGACCCCTACCTCTACCCGGAATTCTTCACTGTTCTCATTGCCAACCCTCACCTTACTGACAGCATCGGCAAAGTTGACCTCAGAGGAATTTGAACTTAGAATGTAAAGATGTATTAATTGCCGCAAAGTATTTTTCCCAGCATGCTAACGTTTCTGCCAGCTTGCTGGCTTCAATGATAATAATAATAATAATAATAATAATAATAATAATAAGGATGATAATGATGCTTGCTTGCTTACTTACTCATGACAGCCCATCAAAGGTAATGACAATGTTGATCCAAGACATTGATCCTCTGACTCATAAAAGAGGGTGGGTACACAAATAGCTCAATAAATCGAAATTTTTCTAGTGGTCAAGTTGATCTGACAGAGTATCTCCTCATCAAGGAGTCCAGTGTTAGAGATTGTGCTTCCAAGGTAGCAGTTTGATTCTGCCTGCAGTAGAGGATCATCATCAATAAGGACAGGCTGAAGTGAGGGGGGGGGAGAACAGGGGGTAGATAATTGGAGTACATCAGTTTTTTTATGATTTACTCGCAGACTGAGCTGAGAATCAGAAGTCTTCATTGAAATCAGCATATGCTGAAAAGAAGTGAAGATATGAGCTGGTACAGTTGAATCATCAGCAAACTGATCCTGTACATTTGAGAGTGATTTTTGATTTGGTTTTCAGGCAGTGAGTGTTAAAGATGCTGCCATTATATGAATTCTGTCTTCTTCAGTGAACTGGAAAGAAGGGTTACAGCCACCAGGTAAATGTTAAACAGTAAAGGGGGCAAGGATTTATTCTTGTTTTACCTCCATCTGGACATCATGGGATGATAATGATAATAACTGCTGATCTGCTGTATATAGATAGTAGGATACTGGATGAAATACAAGTAAAAAAGAAGAGTTTAGCTGTTGGCTAGATAAATTACAGGAAGGCTTACAACAACATTCCACACTGCTAGCTCTTCGAGTGCCTGAAAACACTTGGAGTTAATAAGACAAATAGCTTTTCAAAGAAGCAGAGAGAGTGTGGGAAGTAGAATTGTCATATATAAATGAATCACTAGGAAATGTAAAAATATACAGGGGCATTTTCTAGGGAGCCTTGCTCTGACAAGTATACTGAGAAATCCTGGCCTGCCTATAATTTTATCAAAATCAAGGTGAAAATAAATCACATGCTTTTTATGGATGACCTCAAACTATATACAAAAAGTAAGAAAGACTTGGATTCTCTGATCCAAATAGTGTGTTCTGCAAGGCTACTGGGATGCAGTTTGGAGTACAGTATTAATTATGAGGTGGCTGGAAGAAAAACTCAGATGACATAAAATTACAAGTCAACTTATTTAGGTCAACGTGGATTAATGTGGAATACAAATACCTAGGAGTGCTGTAAGATAGGGTAATAGATGGAGATATCATCATCATCATCATCATTTAACGTCTGTTTTCCATGCTGGCATGGGTTGAATAGCTTGATTGAGGACTGGAAAGCCAGCAGCTGCACCAGGCTCCAATCTGATCTGGCAATGTTTCTACAGCTGGATGCCCTTCCTGATGCCAACCACTCTGAGAGTGTAGTGGGTGCTTTTTATGTGCCACCAGCACAGGAGCCAGTCAGGAGACACTGGTATTGGCCATGTTCATATGGCACGTTTTATGTTCCACTGGCACGGGAGCCAGTCAAGCAGCTCTGGCATCGGTCATGTTTGGATAATGCTTTTTATGTGCCACCAGCACAGGAGCCAGTCAGGGGCACTGGTATCAGCCATGTTCAGATGGTGCTTTTTACGTTCCACTGGAGGAGATATGAGAGAGAATATCTCTAAAGAATGCAAGAGCACAAGAGGAGAATTAGGAAGGTGCTTGAAACAAATTAAATGGTGAAATTATCATTAAAACAATAGATATATGGGCCATGCCAGTATTAAGGTATACTGCTCTCTTTCTGAAATAGATGAAGGTCAAGTTAAAGGACTAAGATAAAACTAGAGAGCTGCTCATAATGCACAATGTTGTTGTTGGCACTCCATCGCTTACGATGATGAGGGTTCCAGTTGATCCGATTAACGGAACAGCCTGCCCGTGAAATTAACGTGCAAGTGGCTGAGCACTCCACAGACATGTGTACCCGTAACGTAGTTCTCGGGGATATTCAGCATGACATCGTGTGACCCTTTGAATTACAGGCACAACAGAAACAGGAAGTAAGAGTGAGAGAAAGTTGTGGTGAAAGAGTACAGCAGGGTTCACCACCATCCACTGCTGGTGCCTCATGGAGCTTTAGGTGTTTTCGCTCAATAAACATTCACAATGCCCGGTCTGGGAATCAAAACCGCGATCCTATGACCGCGAGTCCACTGCCCTAACTACTGGGTCATTGCACCTCCTAATGCACAATACACATCACCATAAAAGTAATAGTGACAGATTCTACCTACCAAGAAAAGATGGTGGCAGAAGATAAGACACCATTAGTACTGTGCTATTGGGGTTGAAATATTGTGTAGAGTGAAGAAAGAGTACTATTGGCAGCAAGAAATGCCTAAAAAGTTACTGAGTGGAAGAATTAAAAAAAGTGAAGGAAGAATAACAGAGTAAGCAGATGGACAGAAATGGAATTACATGGCTAATTAATATAACCAAACCAAGGTTGCTGGAAGTAAGGCTATGGCTGATGGAGGGAACTTGAAACAAGAGACTGAAGTTCTAATTATAGTCACTCAGGAACACGCCATTAGGATGAATGAAAGGCAAAGATCAAAAAAATCAGTCAGACTGCAAATGTAGAATCTGCCAGAAAAGAGACAAAAGTATCAATCATCTCTTGAGTGAGTGCATTAAGCTAGCACAAAAGAAGAATAAGTGCAGAGGTAATGGCTGTGTAGGTAAATGAGTGCATTGGGATATTAGCTGAGTGTGTGGCTTTGAAATAACAAAAAAAGTAGCATGAACACAAACCATAGACAGTGACCGAGAATGAGGATTACAGAATCTTATGGGACTTTTCCTTAAAGACTGACCATACTTTTGAAGCCAGATCAGGTATAATTATACTCTTTTACTCTTTTACTTGTTTCAGTCATTTGACTGTGGCCATGCTGGAGCACCGCCTTTAGTCAAGCAAATCGACTCCAGGACTTATTCTTTGTAAGCCTAGTACTTATTCCATCGGTCACTTTTGCCGAACCGCTAAGTTACAGGGACGTAAACACACCAGCATCGGTTGTCAAGCGATGTTGGGGGGGGGGACAAACACAGACACACAGACATACACACACACACACACACACACACACACATATATACATATATACGACGGGCTTCTTTCAGTTTCCGTCTACTAAATCCACTCACAAGGCTTTGGTTGGCCCAAGGCTATAATAGAAGGCACTTGCCCAAGGTGCCATGCAGTAGGACTGAACCCGGAACCGTGTGGTTAGTAAGCAAGCTACTTACCACACAGCCACTCCTACGCCTATATAGAGGATACAATAAACCAAAGTTGTAAGGTCATAGACTTCGGAAAATAACTAAATATGGTCATGGTTAGAATACCTTTCTTCATATGTTTATTAAACCTCTGGCTAATCAACAATAAAAGCAGCAATATGGTTGTGATAACATAATAAAAAGCTACTAACAGAAACAATAACTAGAGCAACCTCTGCAATTAGAAATCTATTGTAAAATATCTTCTGTAGAACTACAAAATTATTTTGTAAAAAATAATGGAAAGAAACTATTAGAAATAGTTACAAAATATGAACAAAAGAGAAAAAGTCATTTTCTGTCTTAAGGGAATCTAACAAATATAAAATGAAATTGAAGTATAAGAAATCTAAGAGAAAGAGGGAGAAACAATTACAAAAATTAAGAAAAAATAAATTGATAAAAACAAAACTATAAAATGTCATGTGAAATTAATGTAAGAAAAGCTCCTACATGGCCATTACTGAATCTGTTTAGGCAAAGCAGAACAGGCTAAAGAAAGATTACAACATTTGATAAAAAAACAAACAAACAAACAAAAAACTAAAAAAAAACTCAGGACTCAGAGTTTTGATTGTAATTCAAGACCACAGCCTTTTCACCAGCAATCTCCAAAAACTTAATGAAGTAATGTACATAAACTAACTGGAGAATATATGTAGAGACTGTAAAGAAATAATCAATCACATAATTTCCAGCTGTCCAGTCCTAACCAAAACGGAATATATAAACAGGAGCAACAGGGTTGGCAGTTTCCTACACAGCAAACTATGTCAGAATTATGTAATATCTGCAGAAGAGAAGTGACAGAAACATACTACAAAAGACCTCAGAAAATGGCAAAGTGACCTTACTGTGGAATATGCCAATTCACTGAGACAAGGAGATTAAGGTAAGTCAAAGGTAAATCACCTCAACAGTATTGTCAAAGGCCATCAAGGAAAAGGAAATGATGTATCAATTTCTATAGAAATCGGCATATAAGTTGGAAGAAATAGAAAAATAATCCAAATATAAACCCCAGAAATAGAGAATGTAGGCGTTGAAAACAGAAACAGTCCCCATAATAATAGTTGCTTTGGGAATGATAAAAAAAGGGATTACATAAAAATATATGGGAGGAATTGTACAGATATATAATATATAGAAAATAGCAATATTGTCAGTGTAAATACATATTTGCAGAACTTAGTAACACAGAAAAAAGTAGTGGAATATTAATTGTTTCTAAAACAGGCACAATATCTGAAATTTAGGGGAGAAGTGAATTGGTTAAATTGTTCCCTGTACTTGATTCCTACATTATCTTATTGATCCTAGAAGGATGAGAGGCAAAATTGACTGTAACAGGGTTTGAACTCAGAGTAGTGAAGTGAAACAAATGTGCAAAGCATTTTCTTTGATGCTCTGACAATACTGCAAATCTACTGCTTAATTATGATTTCATTATTATTGTGATAAAGATGATGAATAAGGGGATATTACAGAAACAAGAAAGAAAATGCCTCAGGGTTATAATGTGAAAAGGATATTGCAAGGTAAAATTATATGCGTGGGTATACGTACCAGGCATGTACCATCAGTAATTACTCAGGGTAGGCAGCTGGCAACCTTTATGTTGTAAAACAAAAAATAAGCGAAACATAGGTTGCACGAATGAATGGAAGGCAGATCTAGTTTTGCCTTTATAGCATGTAAAGAAAACGGTGTTGTAGAAATGTACTCAGCACGTGTACTACAGTAGTACTATGCATGGCTTAAATACTGAGATTGAAAAGCAGGGACGAATTATGCCTACTTACAAAAAAAAAAACATTTTGCATTTTATGCATAGTAATGAGACTAACCTTCATAAATTTATTGAATTAGGTGCATATTTTGCCATGAGAGGAAAATGTTTCTATTGAAATATTTTATTCAAGGTAGGCACTGCCTACCTTGCCTACCTAGGCAGCACATCCCTGATATATATATACATATATACGTGCATATATGGTGGTTGTCTACTCTTTACACAGAGTTTGACCACCTCCTGTACCTACACCTTAGCCCCTTCATTGCGTCTGATGTGGCTTCTTAAAACAGACAATGTTCTGAAAAAACACCCACACAGATTGCACCTCTGATTTGAACTACCAATACCTGCAGGTAAGTTCTGCTCATTGTGGATCTTAACATGTCTTTTAAGACCCCCATTGGATTTGCAAGGCTTCTGGCATACACTACAAGCATATATATATATATATATACACACACACACATACATATTTATGATTGTACGTATATGTATGTATACAAATATGTATGCGTATATATATATATATGTATACATATGTGTGTGTGTGCATGTGTGTATATATATATATACACACACACTCACATATATATATATATATATGGGTATATATAATGTGAAGGTATGTGGCCTAGTGGTTGGGGTACTACCCTCACAATTGCTAGATCATGTGTTTGATTCCTGGATTGGCTGACGTGTTGTGTTCTCGAGCAAAACATTTTATTTCATATTCTTCTAGTGGGTGGAAGAATGCCAGAACCATTGGCACATTATTGCAGATGCTTCATTGTGTATCTTTTGACTCTCTACATTCTGAGTTCAAATTCCACCTACATGGAGAAGGCAATAGAAAATCATTCCAGTATTCATCCCAAGACTAGTCATGGATGGCTGTAGTTCCAGTAATCTACTTAACAGCAGCAGGAGAAGGTATGGGTCCTCACAGACCTTGCTGGAGAAGATTAACATGCACAGGGCCTGTCCAAGTGTAAACCACTACCAAACTAGACTAGATATGTATAATATAATTTTCTGTATTTATGTCCATGATCCAATAATGTCCTATGTGTTTTCAAAAATGTTGCCCATGAGGAAAAATGTTTTCTGATACTATTTCCACAATGAAAGGTCCTCCCATTATCAAGTATACATGAATGTGACAAATAGCATTCATCATCATCGTCGTTTAACGTCCGCTTTCCATGCTAGCATGGGTTGGACGATTTGACTGAGAACTGGTGGACCAGGTGGCTACATCAGGCTCCAATCTGATTAGGCAGAGTTTCTACAGCTGGATGCCCTTCCTAATGCCAACCACTCCGACAGTGTAGTGGGTGCTTTTATGTGCCACCGGCACGAAGGCCAGTCAGGCGGTACTGGCAATGGCCACGCTCAAAATGGTGTATTTTACGTGCCACCTGCACAGGAGCCAGTTCATCAGCACTGGCAACGATCTCGCTTGAATGTCTTTTCACGTGCCACAGGCACAAGTGCCAGGAAGGCGACGTTGGTAACAATCACGCTGGTGCTATTTACGTGCCACTGGCATGGAAGTCAGACAGCTGCTCTGGCAACGATCATGCTCGGATGGTGCTCTTAGTGCTCCACTGGTACA
>NC_068984.1:49358593-49359984 GCF_001194135.2 Octopus bimaculoides | reverse complement strand
AACGATCATGCTCGGATGGTGCTCTTAGTGCTCCACTGGTACAGGTGCCATCACGATTTCGCTTTCGCTTACCCCAACAGGTCTTCGCAAGCGAAGTTTAGTGTTCTACAAATTTAGTTCGATTTCGATTTCACTTGCCTCAACAGGTCTTCACAAAGCCAGACAGCTGCTCTGGCAACGATCACGCTCGGACGGTGCTCTTAGTGCTCCACTGGTACAGGTGCCATCACGATTTCGCTTTCACTTGCCCCAACAGGTCTTCGCAAAGCCAGACAGCTGCTCTGGCAAAGATCACGCTCGGACGGTGCTCTTAGTGTTCCACTGGTACAGGTGCCATCATGATTTCACTTTCGCTTGCCCCAACAGGTCTTTGCAAGCGGAGTTTAGTGTCCAATGAAGGAATGTTATGCGCAAGTGGACTGGGTACATCCCTGGAAGAGGCCTTGGATTTTGGTCTCACTTGGCTTGCTGAGTCTTCTCACCCACAGCATATTTCCAAAGGTCTCGGTCATTGTACATGCATATATTTTACTCAATGTTGCTTTGTGCATCGTTAAACTTTACTCATGCCAGCAAATTTATTGTTTGCTATTCTTATATACCAAAACTATTGTTCTGATTCGGTAATGAAAGATGGATCCAGTATTCATCACTGAGGATGTGTAGCAACACTGACAGGCAGAAGTTATAGCTTGTTATGTTTCCACACATTGTCTAAGAGGAGTAATTACTCCCAAAACAATTTCTGTGGCAAAAAGTCTTCCCACATTTGAGCACATATAAGTATGTTAAATATCCTTGCAAATACATATCTGTTATTCATTCATATGCATATATCTATATCTATACCTAAATATATATATACATATATATATATATATATATATATATATATATAATAACAAATAATATATAAATATATGCATATATCCATACATATACGTACAAACCTACATCTATATGTATACATACATGCATATATCGGTACAGGACAACACAAAAAATGTTAAACACATTGAGAAATGAAAACATAAAGGCAAAGACAGAAGACAAACATTTTTTCGAACAATGAAAAAAACAAACAGAGAAATGAGACATGCAACATAAAGAATATTTCCCTTCTTCAGTTGTCCCTGTTCCATCTACTCCGCATTTTGAAGGCAAGGACAATATGCGACTTCGTTGGGACAGTCCTTCCCGCAAAAACAAATTAATTAAATTTGGAATTTTTTGTAGAGGGTGAAAGTGTAAACAAGAACAGGACAGTGAGAACAAGACAGAGCAGTGAAAACAAACGGTAAGGGCTGTTAGGCCAAGACGATAGAAAAATTATTATTTTGAACGCGAAGTTAGATGTGAATGAGAGACAAAAAAATTCACGTCTTCTCTCT
>NC_068984.1:49353945-49358555 GCF_001194135.2 Octopus bimaculoides | reverse complement strand
TATATATATATATATATATATATATATATATATATATATATGAGTGTGAGTGCGTGAATGTCTACACACAAACACATGCGTGCATGTATTCAAGCTTGATAGTAAGACACATAATTCACAAGTTTATTCATAATTAGGCTTAGGAAGGTGTTATTCAAAAGTTCTCAGTCTATATAAATTATGAATTATTTGGAACAGCAACATATGTATGAAATACATTTATATTTATTTATGTATTCATGCAAATATGCATAAATATATGTGTGAGCATGTGTGCATGTGTGTGCACACGTGTACATATGTGTGCTTAACTGAAATTCTGAAATCCCAAATCCAAGTGGGAGAGGTATCACAAATGGAAACTTTCAGAAATAATTTATGAAGTTTCATCACCAATCTGTCTCCTTTTAACAGAACAAATATAAAATCATTTAAAAATATCTGAAACATCTTCCACCCCAAGTGTTTCAAATTAACAAAATTGTCAATATATACAGATATATATATATATATATATATATATATATATATATATATATATATATATATACTTTATTTAAAAGCAGCAGAAATATAACAAAAGACTGTTACTCTGAGTTTCACATTCCCGTTCATCGGACAGTTTTGTTAGAAACTCTGGTATATATATATATATATATTTGGCCTGATGAGTAGCCTGTGGTTTCCGCCTTGCTTGAATATTTATTACTTCTGAGGTTCTGTTCACAATGAAACATATGTAGCCCGGATCTAATCCACTCTATTCCGTAACTCTTGCATTCTTATTCGCACACACAGCAACGCTGGTTGGCTACCGTGAAATATCAAAAAAACCTTTTTTCAGTTTATCATACTTCAATACGAAAAATATCCACAACCTTCTGGCTCAATAAATCACTATTCTCCCTGAAAGTTGTTTTTTATATTTACTATGGATTGTTGGGAGCTACTTTCTTCCTACACCTCAATCCCTGGATGTTACATTTTTATCTCTCTCTCTCTCTCTCTCTCTCTCTCTCTCTCTCTCTCTATATATATATATATATATATATATATATATATATATATATACTCACACAGTAACACATATTTATAATCTTATACGTGTCTATATATGACCACGATATATATGTCCTTAAATATGTATAGATATATCTCTCCATATTTATGTGTGTGCATATATGTGTGCATGCAGAAGAATAAGAAAGCTAACAAATTACAAAAAACAAACAAACAAAATAAAACAAAAAATATAAAACATTAATTAGCACAGGCAACAACAGCATCATTAACTATAAAAACACTCCCAAATCACCATCATCAAAATCACACCACTACATTACAAATAGTAATATAAACAAGAACAATAAGAAACAAAAACAAAAATGATCCCAGACAGAACAAAAAATGCAACAAAGAAATAAATTCAATCTTGCCACCACTTAAAAGTAATAATAGTTTAAAATATAACTAAATCTGCTACTCTAGCTATTAGAAATGAATTCTGATGAACCATGTTATTCAACATATATTTCTATTGTTCTTTGCAGAAGCAAGTCACTAGACACCGGACACCCAACACAGTCGAAGGTTTCCTTTAGGTCAAGAACTCCAAGATAAACTTGTTTGTTCTTTATCAAGAACTTTTCATGCTGTTACTTCAACAACAAATCTAGCATTTATGATTCTGTGACCTGGCACACTACCAAAACTGCATGTCATCTAATACTGCATATTACTTCATGCTGGGCAGGTTTTGTTACGACTTGATCTACCACATTCATAATCATAACTTGCTCCATTAGACTGAGACCCCACTAATTTCCACTTGCTCACGAATTTCCTTTAACCTTTTGTGGCCATTGACAAGGGTAGTGGTGTTAAGCTATGTCTTTCTGGTAACACACTTTCCTGTACATTCTGATTAGTAAGCTAAAGTGAGTTGAATTAGTTAGTAGCATCACTTGCTTGGAATCATAAGTATACATGTATATCACCCACTGCATATATGCGTATGTGTGTTTAAGTTAGCACGTAGTGGGAACAGTGTTCAATCTTTATGAATCTCACTCTTTCCCTATATATGTATGTGTGTGTGTATATATATATGTATAGATACACACACACACATATATACACTCACATATACACAGAAAGAGAGAGAAAGAGAGACTTACACAGCCATTAATGCATCTCTCTTTCTCTCTCTCTCTATCTATCTATCTATCTCTATCTATCTACACATATATGCCTACATATACTCATGTATTATTTGTGTAGATATACATACGTGTATATATAGATACGCACATATGTATGGAGTTTCAACTCACCCGCTGTTGTCTATAAGTCTGCACTGGTTGCGTTAATATGCACATTTGTCACTGTACATTTATTCACATATGCATATATGTATTTGGATGCCTCTTTTATCGGGTGATTCCTTCCTATCTATTTCTTTCCCTCTCTTTCTCTCTCACTCTTTCTTTCCCTCTCTTTCTCTCTCTCACTCTTTCTCTCTCTCACACATTTGCTGTCATTTCACTACTCTGCATCACTCCCTCTTAATTTCTTTCTTTTTCCTCTTTCTCCCACTTAAATTCATTTCGTATTTTGCTTTCTCTTTCTCACACTTTCTTTTGACTCAGTTTTTAACTGTCTCTTATCACTAACTTTTTGTCTGTCTGTCTGTCTGTCCGTCTGTATGTCTGTCTGTCTCTCTCTCTATCTATCTATCTCTCTGTCTGTCTGTTTGTCTGTCCGTCTGACTATCTGTCTGTTTGTCTATCTATCTATCTATCTATTTTGCATTTAACTTTACAATTTTCCATGCTCCTTCTCTCTCTCCCCCTTCCTCTCTTCCTTTCTCTCTCTCCTTTCATCTCTTCCTTTCTCTCTCTCTCACTTCCTCTCTTCCTCTCTCTCTCTGGCCCTCTCACTCTGTCTCTTTCTTAATATGTGTGTGTATGCATTGATATTTTTCCTTTATATTTATGCCCTTTATACTTTCAAACTTTCTCTCCATTACATTAACTTACATCTGTTCATTTCTTCTTCCTATTTCTTATTTAATTCTCCTATAACTCTTTTATTCCTCATGTCTCCCTTCTTTCTCTCTGTCTGTCTCTCATGAATGCATATTTACACACTTTCTCTGGTACTCACATACACACACAAGAATGCATGTCTGTGTGTGTAAACAGGCACACACACACACATATATACACACACATATATATACACACACCCACACACACTCACACACATATATACACATATATACATAGACACAAACATAAGTATAATTCTCTTTTGCTCCCTGTCTTTGTCTGTTTGTCTCTCTCTCCCTATACCTCTCTCTCTCTCTCTCTCTCTCTCTCTCTCTCTCTCTCTCTCTCTCTCTCCCTTCAAATATCTCTCATTATTTAATTTTCTCTCTGTCTCTCATTTTCACTTTCTTTCCATCTTTCCTCAAAATAACTCCTGTTACTTTAACATACCCCACCCTAGATTCTAACTTTTATCATTCACTAACCTATCTTCTTTCTGATTTATTTAGTTATTTATGTTTTTGGCTGCTCACTTTCATACAATGTGCATACAACACTACCTAGCTGCATTTTATATGTACTCAAACTACCGAATTTACTTTCCACAACTTAGATTGCATTGCACAGACAGAAATCCTAGCACTTTGCCATGTGTCTATTCTGCTGTATGTTATGAGTGTATGTGTGCATTTGTATGCAGACATTTGCAGTTAGACAAACCCTCTCCCACACAGATGCACAAAAATACAAACAAGTACATAAAGACAAATATACATTCAAATAAATACATGTATATATATAAATAGGTCAGTGACTGTTTTGGATTATATGCGTGAGTATATACTAGTGTGTGAATGTCTGATTTTTCTGCATATACAAATGCGTATATATCTGTTTGTGAATATAAATAGTTGGCTCATGCAAATATTTATTGCTATGCTACTAGACACTGTGCTGCATAGTCAAATGTAAGGGTGTGTATGTGCTGTGGTGCACAAATACTTGCTAAGTATGGTAGTGAGATGCAAGCAGTGTGCACCCAGCAATGTATATTTTTACACATACAGCACTGTGCATTAGTGTAATAAGTAAGTAGGAGTTGAGCTATGTAGGTTGGTAAATTCTTATGAAAGTAAGCGTGTATGTTTGCACAATTGCGTGAGTGAATGATAGTGTGTGTGTGTGTGTGTGTGTGTGTGTCTGTCTGTCTGTGTGTGTTTCTAACTTGTCAATATGTGCATAGAGGAATATCATGCACTTGTCTGGGTGTGTATGTGTGATTGTCTATGTGAATGTGTATGTGCATATGTTCCTTTATTTGTGTGTCTGTGTGTCTGTTTGTGTGTGTATGATTGTATAAAGTAACTATGTTACATCTAATTTTAGAGGAATTCTTTAACAAAAACATACTTTTCTTTGTGTATATATGAATACGTACGTAAAAAAAGTTGGGAGTATGTAAATTTATTCATACTTGCAAGCACACGCACACACATAGATAAACATATGTATGTGTGTATGTGTAATATATACACACACACACATATATATATATATATA
>NC_068984.1:49352623-49352943 GCF_001194135.2 Octopus bimaculoides | reverse complement strand
ATATATATTTATATATATATGTATATATATATTAATGTATATATGTCAATATCTACATATATATGCATATACATATAAATATTTTATTTGACCACTCTCGGAGTGGTTGGCGTTAGGTAGGGCATTCATCTATGGAAACTTTGCCAAATGAGATTGAGCCTGGTGCAGCCTTCTGGTTCACCAGTCTTCAGTCAAACCGTCCAACCCATGCCAGCTTGGAAATCGGATGTTCAATGACAATGATATATATATATGTATGTATATATATATATGTATATTTTTACATTTATATATATATATATACATATATATATATATAT
>NC_068984.1:49350359-49352523 GCF_001194135.2 Octopus bimaculoides | reverse complement strand
GTCTTTTCTCCTTTCTTTCTTCTCTTTCTTCTGTGTTTCTTCTTCTTCTTCTTCCCCCGTTTCCTTCTCCCTCTTCTCGTCCCTCTCTTCCTCTTCTTTTTTCTCCTTTTCCTTCTTCTTTTGCTACTCTTGTTTTTCCTTGTCTCTCTTTTTTTCTATTTCATTTTCTTTTTACTCTAATACTTCTGCTACTACTTATTCTTCAATACCACCCCACACTACCTGGTCTTTTTGTTTAAAGTCACACTATTGTCATTTGAATGTTCAGTTTTTGATATGTCTGTCTGGCTTTGTTATTGTTGTCTATGTTATACTTATTGTTGCTTATGCTATACTTATTGTTGTTTTGTAATGCAAGTGTTGTTGTCACTGAAGTTCCAGTTTGTTGCGGTTGTTGTTATTGATGATGCGTTTAATAATATAAAGATGTTTATAAGTTGTATAAATGTTTTTTCTCTCTTAGTAGCTGTTGATTCTGTTGTTGTTTTTACTGTCATTGTTTTGATATCACTGGTGCATGTTGTGGTGTTGGGTGTGGCAGATATAGCTGCATGTGCACTGATTGTTGCAATTCCAGTTGTGAATGCAGTTGTTGTGAGTGCAGTTGTAGCTGTGGTTGGTGTGGTGTTTGCAAAATTTGAGGTTGTTGTTGTTGCTGCTGCAGTCGTTGTTGTTGTTGTTGTTGTTGCTGCTGCTGCTGCTGTTGTTGTGGTTGTTGTTGTTGTAGCTGTTGTTGTTGTATTCGTTGTTGTTGCTGCTGCTGCTGCTGTTGTTTTTGTTGTGATTTGGGTATTGGGTGTTGTTGCAAGTTGTGTCTCAATTCTCCTCCGTTTTCGTGCTTGCAACTTTTCTCTCTATCCATTTGGCCAATGTTTTATCTGCTGCACTGCCTTCACTTGCAAACTTGCATGCAAGTTTCTGTGCCTGCTCTTCTTTATAATGCATGTTGCTGCATACCATAGCAGTGTTGTGCTTTTGTTCTTGAACTTTAACCCTTCTGCTTTGTTCCCCACTCCTTGCTACCTTCATTGCACATATGTACACTGAACATTCAGGCACACATGTGCATGCATATGCACATTTATGCACATATCTGCACACTTCTCTTTTATACCATCTCTTTCTCTCTATCTTCCTCTCTCTCTCCCTCCCTCATTCTCTCCTCTCTTCCTCCTCTTTCAACACTTTATCTTTCTTCTCTTTTTCTCTTTCATTTCTTTCACTTTCTTCTTACTTACATTTTTAAAATTCTTCCTTTTTCTCTCTCTCATTATTTCTTTCCCTCTCTCTCTCTCTCTCTCTCTCTCTTTATTTCTTTCCCTCTCTCTCTCTCTCTTTATTTCTTTCCCTCTCTCTCTCTCTCTCTTTATTTCTTTCCCTCTCTCTCTCTCTCTTCCACTCACATCTCTACACCTCTCTTGCACTTCTTTGTCCCTCTTTTTGCATCCCCTCTCTTTGGTTCTTACCCTCATCCTCCAATTTTTTCTCTCTTCTCTTTCTTTATCTTCTTCTACGAGTCTTCGTTTCACTGCTTGTTTTTTTTTTGTTTTTCTTTCTACCTCTTTCATTACCCCAGTGTCTCTTCTTCATTATTCCATCTTTCTTTCACTTTGTTTACTTTTCTCCCTCTGTCTCTTTTTTTTTTTCTTTCAATAAATTCTTTCGTCTTTTTCTTGTTCATCCTTTTAATCGTCAGTTTCTTTTTGCTTCTTCATTCATCCTTCATTCTTCCTTCCTGATTTCATTTTCCTTCCATTTTCCTTCTCTGTCTTTCCCCCTGCCTTTTCTCTAATTTTTTCTTTCATTTTTCTTTTTACTCTATTCCTAACACTTCTTTTCAAATTCTTTCTTAGTTTTTCCTTCTTTCCATTTTATTTTTTTCTTTCTTTTTATTCCTTTCATTCTTCAAAACACTTTTCCTTCAAAATTATTCTCCTACATTTTCCCTTATTCTTTCTTCCTCAGTTTTGTCTATCCTTCTATTTTTATCATTCTATTTCTCTTTATCCTCCCTCTCACACCATCTCTGTCCTCAATCATTCCTCCAGTTTAATCTACATTTTCTCACTCTCTCTTGCCTCCTCTCTCTCTCTTGCCTCCTCTCTCTCTCTTGCCTCCTCTCTCTCTCTCTCTCTCTCTCTCTCTTTCTCTTCCCACCATTTCA
>NC_068984.1:49347294-49350349 GCF_001194135.2 Octopus bimaculoides | reverse complement strand
TACTCTATTTCTTCTATTTCTTTCTTTCATTCTCCTCACTATTTCTTCTTTAAATTTTGATTCTCTTTTTCTCATCCCTCCATTCTCTCATTCTCTCTCTCCATCTCTCTCTCATTCCCTCTCTCTCATTCCCTCTCTCTCATTCCCTCTCTCTCATTCCCTCTCTCTAATTCTCTATCTCTCCATCTCTCTCCCTCTCCATCTCTCTCTCATTCTCTCTCTCTCTCATTCTCTCTCTCTCTCATTCTCTCTCTCTCTCATTCTCTCTCTCTCTCTTCAATTACCACACTTTCCTTCCTTCCTCTTACATACAAGATCTCTTTCCCTTTCTCATTGCACCCACCCCTCTCTTTGTTTTCTCATTCTCTCCCTTCCTTCCTTCCTCACATTATATTTCTGTGTTTCTTTCTTTCTTTCTTACCGTTTCTCTGCAGAATTTTCCCTTTCTCTATTTTTTTTTTTATCTCCATCTCTTTCTATTTCTTTCTTCTCTTTTCCCCTTACTTTTCCATTTCTTTTTCCATTCTTCATTTCCCTTCTCAATCCTCCACCCTCCTCCTCCTCCTTATCCGTTTCTCTTTGTAATTTCATATTTTCCTATCACACTTTTTCATTTTCAAATCTTTCTTCCTGGATATGAAGTTTGTTTGCAACCATGTGGTTCTGGGTTTGATCTCATTGTGCAGCAGTTGGGCAAGTATCTTCTACTGTCATGTCAGTTTGACCTGCATGTTGTGAGTGAAATTTAGTAGACAGGAACTGTGTTGAAGCCCATTGCATGTGTGTATGTGTGTGTGTGTATGTATCTATCTATCTATATATATACACACACACACATGTATATACATATATATGTACACTTATATACACATATATACATATGTATTTATATATATATATATATATATATATATATATATATATTGATATATATATATATATGTATGTATTTATAGATATACCCTTACTCTTTTACTTGTATCACTCATTAGAGTGCAGCCTTACTGAAGAACTGCCTTGAAGGGTTTAGTCACACAACCTGACCCCAATATTTGTTTTAAATTCTGGTATACATTCTATCAGTATCTTTTTGCTGAACTACCAAGTAACAGTGTTGTATGATTATCAGTTGTGAAGTAGTATGAAGTACAAACATAAATACATACACATGCTCACACACATGCACACACACATGCACTCACACATGCACACATACAAACACACACACATACACACAAACACACACACACCTACACACAAACATACACAAACACACATATATATTGGGCCTTAACACAGATTTTGTCTACCAAATTCATTCAGAAGGTGTCGGTTGGCTCGGGCCTTTAATTAGAGGCACAAACCTAATGAGCTGTATAGTGGGACTGAAACTAAAGCCACATCTTTTTGAAGAGAGCAGAGATTAATTATCAGTGAGTAATAAATTTTGCTGGGAGTAGTTGGCTGAAATACCTTGAACAAGCCACCCTTGGTGAAACTTTATCAATAAGTCACCCAAGTTTTTTTTTGTTGTTTTGTATTGTATAAAATGTAAATACTTAACTTTATGATTTGTATTTAGTTCTTCATCAGATAATTCCTCAACTGATGATATTACATCACTATATAAGTTAAATATATATGTGTATGTGTGTCTGTGTTTGTTTACACTAGCCTGAAAGCCATTGTTGTTGTTTATGTAGCATTCTGTTAAGACCTGTAACTTATACAAAGATTGTTAAAAAGAAGTACCAAAGTGGTATAAGTACTAGGGTTAATGTGTTCAATTAAAATTTTTGAAGGCAATTCCCTAGCATGGATACAGACTAATCCCTAAGTTGTAAATGACTACTTATTTCCATTTCCGCCCCACCTCTTCAACTTTTACCCCATTCGTATTTTGCTGCTATCACGTTCTTTCTTTCTTCCTTCCTCAGTCTGTTTTTTTTTGTTCTCCTACTCTACTTTGCTTGAGCTTTCAGTCCTTTTATACATTTTCTCTTTTTGCTACGTTTACTTTCTTTTGTTATCCTTCTCCTTTGCTCTTTTTCTCATACCTCTCCCTATTGCACTTTCAATCACACTTGTTTCATTCTTCACAAAGGCGGCAAGCTAGCAGAAACGTTATCACGCCGGCCGAAATGCTTTGTGGTATTTCGTCTGCCGCTACATTCTGAGTTCAAATTTCGCCGAGGTCGACTTTGCCTTTCATCTTTTCGGGGTCGATTAAATAAGTACCAGTTACGCACTGGGGTCGATATAATCGACTTAATCCGTTTGTCTGTCCTTGTTTGTCCCCTCTGTGTGTAGCCCCTTGTGGGTAGTAAAGAAATAACACTTGTTTCATTCTTCCCTTTTTACCCCTTATCTTATCTGCCTCCCTCTCTCTCTCCCCCTCTCCCTCTTTAACTCACTCTTTTTAAAGCTGTTTTCACTCTAATGTTTCCTTTATCTTTTTCTTTTTTTTCTTTCTCTCTGTTCTTTTATTCTTTTCTTTTTCTCTTTCCCTTGCTATTTGTCCTGCTCTGTTTCCAACTCACTCTTTCTCATTTTCTATATCACTTTTCTTTCATACTCTTTCATCTTTTCTTTCTCTCACTATTTCTCTGTTTCACTTAGTCCGCTTTTCTGCTTCTTTCCTTGCAGTTATTCTTTGTCCAGCCACATTCTAAACTTCTTTCTTACCTTCATTTCTCCTCCACCTCTTCTTTCCTTTCCTCCTTTTCTCATATTTTCCCACTCTTCCCTGTTTCACAATGTTTCATTCTTTCTACCACTTTTTCCCACCCTCTTTCAACCTCCCTCATTATCTCTTGTCTTGCTTTTCTTTATTTTCACATTATAGCAAGTGCTTTGCTTTTCACTCTTTCATTTTTTTCCCCTCTCCTCATTCCTCACTCTCTGCTTCTCTTCCTCCTTTTCTAATATTTCTTTTCTCTAATTCTCTTGTTATTTTAATATTTAATCTTTTGGTCACTTTTCCTCTCTTTCTCTACATCTATTTAAAAAAACAATGTCTACTTACCACATATATATATATATATATATATATATA
>NC_068984.1:49346296-49347201 GCF_001194135.2 Octopus bimaculoides | reverse complement strand
GACCAAAGCCTTGTGAGTGGATTTGGTAGGCGAAAACTGAAAAAAGCCCTTCGTATATACATATATATATATGTGTGTGTGTGTGTGTGTGTGTGTGTGGCGCAGGCATAGCAGTGTGGTAAGTAGCTTGCTTACCAACCACATGGCTCTGGGTTCAGTACCACTGCATGGCACCTTGGGCAAGTGTCTTCTACTATAGCATCGGGCCGACCAAAGCCTTGTGAGTGGATTTGGTAGGCGAAAACTGAAAAAAGCCCTTCGTATATACATATATATATATGTGTGTGTGTGTGTGTGTGTGTATGTTTGTGTGTCTATTTCTGCCCCCCCCCCCGGCCTGCATTGCTTGACAACCGATGCTGGTGTGTTTACGTCCCCGTAACTTAGCGGTTTGGTAAAGAGACCGATAGAATAAGCACTAGGCTTACAAAGAATAAGTTCCGGGTTTGATTTTTTCGACTAAAGGTGGTGCTCTAGCATGGCCACAGTCAAATGACTGAAACGAATAAATGAATATATATATAAACATCTTCTTTCTCTCTCATTCTTTCACATTATTTCCTTCACACTTTCTATCTCACTTTCTTAGCTCACTTTCTTAGCCTGTCTTTTGATTTTTCCACTCCCTCTTTCAAAAATTTCATTCACAATCCATCCATCCATCCATCCATCCATCTATCTATCTATCTATCTATCTATCTATCTATCTATCTATCTATCTATATTTTTCTACCTGACTGCTTCTGGGCCTGTCTGCCTGACTGTCTATCTGTGAATGAAGTCATACAAGCATATGCACATATATTCATCTATATGAGTATATATGTATGTGTGTGTGTATACGTGTGTATACATGTGCCTGTGTAAATATATATATATATATATATATTATGCATATATATATA
>NC_068984.1:49335376-49340536 GCF_001194135.2 Octopus bimaculoides | reverse complement strand
CTTAAAAGCCGCCCTATTGGGCAGCTTTTAAGGTAGCTCCTGTGGAGGGATCTTCATTAGGCCTTGGGCCCAACAATGACACCTCATGCATTGAGTACATATTATATTTTATTAAACTTCAAAAATATTTTTCAAGTAATGAACAATTTTTATCAAAACAATGATATAATTTGTTGACTTGATATAATTTGTTGATATAATTTACTGCAAAGCTGCATGATAAACAACAGTAGTACCACCATCGACAAAACATCCGCCATACACACACCATTCAGACATCTGACGCCACCACCATCAATACCTTTGACTTTGTCACCTTCCCTTCCACCACCATCACCACTGTCTTTCACATCGCTTACTCTCAGCATCATCCCTGACTACCTTGGCTACCACCACCATCACCATCATCACCGCCACCTCTGCCTCCATAAGAACTACAGCTCATACTTTTACTGTCACCCCATTCCCATCACAAAAAAGCTAAATGCGTGTGTTTGTTCAGTATGTTAGTTCAGTGTTCAGTCCCTCTTTCTCTCACATACCCACTCTTTCTCTCTCTCTCTCTTATTATTACTCCCACTGCCACCATGAACTCTACTACTTTTAATAAAACATCATCAATTTTGCCTAAATTTGTCTCTCTTTCTCTCCCTCTCTTTCTCTCTCTCTCTCTCTCACTCTGTCTGTCTACACCACCGCCTTCACCGTCTCTCTGCTTACTATTATTCTCACTCCAACATGTGCATTAGTAGGAGTCTCATTAAATAGTGAGAGAGGGAGTCAAAGTGTGACACACTGACACACAGAAATTAGTTTTTGCATTTATTTACATTAGATATATATATAAATATATAAATATATATTGGGTCATCCCATAAATAATGCAGTTGTTTCAATTGCATGAACTAAAAGTCAGAGAGAGATGGGATAAACTACCTGCATCAACTTGCTGTAACAGCAAGCGGTAATTTTACCTTGTGCTTATTCTTAATGCAAGTTTTGAAGAATGCAATTCAATTTTAACAGTTATTTTTTCAAAGCAATTAAGGAAATGACAAAGGAGCATATTTGGCATATTTTGCTTTATGAGTTCAATAAAGGTAACAACGCGACAGAAAGTGCAAGGAACATTAATGCAGTATATGGGGATCAGACAATAAGCATAAGCCAGTGTCAACAGTTCCAGAAATTCAGAGCTGAAAACTACAGCCTAGAAGATGAGCCTCATCCTGGAAGATCTGTAGAGCACGATGAGGATGTCCTCATCGTAACAGTTGAGGAACTAGCAGAGAAGCTTGGATTTGGTCATTCAACCATTCATCGACACCTGTAAGCCAACAGAAAAGTCAGCAAATTGGGTCAATGGGTTCCTCACAAACTTTCTGAGTCTAATTGCATGCAGAGGGTGAATTTGTGCTCTTCTCTGCTGCCATGTCTCATGAATGAACCTTTTTTTGAACTGAATAGTAACTGGTGATGAGAAATGGGTTCTCTATAAAAATGTCAAGTGTTGAAGACAGTGGGTAGGGAAAGGAACACCGGCACCCCAGGCTAAAGAAGGTCTTCACTCACATAAGGTGTTGTCTGTTTGTTGGACATGAAAGGTTTAGTCCACTTTGAACTTTTATACCCAAACCAGCCAATAACAAAGATGATCTACTCTGAGCAGTTTGAGAGGTTTAAGTCAGTGCTAGAAGAAAAACGACCATCTTTGGTTTCAAGATGACAGGTGTTCTATCAGGATAATACTTGGCTACATACTGCAAGGATGATATTCCAAAGGCTGGAGCAGTTTGAATGGGAAATGATGCTCCACTCACCATATTTGCTGGACATTGCCCCATCTGATCATCAAATCTTCCGCAGACTTCAAAATTATTTGGATGGAAAAAATATGAATTCTATAGATGATGTCAGAACAGTACTGGAGGAGTACTTTTCATCACACACAAGTGAATTTTAGAAGGGCCTTGCAAGTCTACCAGATAGATGGAAAAGCATTGTAGAAAATGAAGGAGAGCATATTTTAGATTAAAAGAAAACTTTGCTTATCTTAATTTTGAAAAATAAAATGACCCAATATGTATGTGTATATATATATATATATATATATATATATATATACATATATATATATATACATATATATACATACAGGGTGTCCATAAAGTCTTTTAACACTTTCAAAAATTTATTATGGAAGCAAATAAATAGATAAATCTGTGAAAATTATTAGAAAATGTGGAGTAGATATTGAAGTTTTTTGCTTCATTTAAAACATCTCTATATGGGCACCATTAGTTGCTTGAAGAACTTCAAGGTGATAAACAATTTCTTGCCATGTTTGCTGTAGCATAGACTTATCAATGGTGGCTATGGAATTCAGGATTACTTTGCTTCAAGTCATTCATGTCTTGTATCTTTGTCTGATACACAATGTCTTCAGCATAATCCCATAAAAAAATGTCCAACCGAGGGATATCTGTGGAATGAGGTGGCCAGGGAATTGAGGTATCCCTTCCAGTCCACTGGTCTGGAAATGTTTGATTTAGGAACCCATGAATAAGCATTTCTCAATGTAGTGGTTCACCTTCCTGCTGGAAAATGATGGTTGGTTGAAGGTCATCCAGTTGTGGTGTCAGATATTCATTGAAAAGGTCAAGGTAAATATTGGCAGAAATTGATCTCTCTGTGAAGTAAAATGGACATCATCCCACACCAGACATTCATCTTTGGACTATCTTGGCAAAGTTCCCTAGTCACATGGAGGTGGTCTGAAACCCAGATTCTCACATTATGTGTGTTCAGTTTCCCTGAAACATGTAAGGTTGCCTCATTGCTAAAAGAAACTCAGGTGAGGAACGCTGAATCCTCAGAAATTTGATCCATCATGTTAACTGCAAATTCTTTTTGTCTTGGTTTATCATTTGGTTCAAGTGCCTCTAAGAGTAACACTTTGTAAGAGGACTTTGTGCACTATTGAACATAGTAGCTGTAACTGTCTGGCAGCAGCATGTATGGACTTTGTAGGAGAAATAGCAAAGGCTTGTCTTATATGATCGATGTTAATTTTGGTCGTCCACTCCTCCCTTTATCCAACGCTGTTCCTCTTTCCATAAATTTTTTCTGCCAAGCACGAATTGATAGATGTGTTGCTGGAGGTATTCCATACTTAATCCTGTAGTGTTATTGGGTCTGCATGTCCAATTTTGTTTCAATAAAGCACAATACACATTGTTGCTTTTTTATTGAGGAGTAGCCATTCTTTTAGGGTTTCATTTAACAGAACCATTTCCATCATCATGGTACCTGAAAAATACAAATTCAATATGATTGAAAACCACTGGTTACATAAAACAAATCTGATAAACATTCCATCAATTGCCTTTGCAATAAATTTTTGAAATTTTAATGTGACCTTATGGACACCCTGTGTGTGTGTGTGTGTGTGTGTGTGTGTGTGTGTGTGTGTGTGTGTGTGTGTGTGTGTGTGTGTGTGTGTGTGTGTGTGTGTGTGTATCTGTCTGTCTGTCTGTCTGTCTATCTGTCTGTCTGTCTATCTATCTATCTATCTATCTATCTATTTATCTAGTTGCTGGCATGGCTGTGTAGTAAGAAGGTTGCTTCCCAATCACATGGTTCCAGGTTCAGTCCCACAGCATGACACCTTGGGCAAGTGTCTTCTATTATAGCTTTGGACCTAGCAAATTCTTGAGTAGATCTGGTAAACAGATATTGAAAGAAACCAGATACTCACATATAAATACTTGTATATGTCTTTGTAGCTGTATCTATCACCCACCACTGCTTGACAACTGGGTGTGGCACTTTTTCACACACCATCCTCATCCATTCTTGCCACATGACCATACCAGTGCAGTCATCTCTCTTGCACACCACAACTGATGCTTCTTAGGTCCAACTTTTCTCTCCAGGTACTTACACTCTGTCGAGTATGCACACTGACATCACACATCCAGCGGAGCATACTGGCTTCATTCCTTGCAAGCTTACACATGTCCGCAGCAGTCATGGCCCATGTTTCATTGCCATGTAGCATGGCTGTTCGTACACATGCGTCATACAGTCTACCTTTTTCTCTGAACGAGAGGCCTTTGTCACCAACAGAAGTAAGAGCTCTCTGAACTTTGCCCAGGCTATTCATATTCTAGCAGCTACACTTTCAGTGCATCCACCTTCGCTACTGACTTGGTCACCTAGGTAATGTAAGCTATCAACTATTTCTGGTCTTTTTCCCTGGAATGTGGCAGAAGTTGTTCTCTGCACATTTTCAGTGTTTATTGCTCCTGAGCATCAGCCACTTAGAAAAAAAAATATCTTCCTCGTTAGCCTTCTTTTGATATTGCTGCATCTCTTATATGTCCATAGCTTACACTGGATACATCTTATAGAGTTTCTACCTACGCCTTTTCTACAGATCGAGCAGGGATTTGTGGTTTGTCTGCCTTCCTACTTATTAGGACTTTGATTTTAGTTAGGTTGACTCTAAAGCCCTTCTGTTCTGATCCTTGCTTCCACACCTGAAATCTCTCTAGTTCTGATAGTGACTCAGCAATTAGAGCAAGGTCATCAGCATAGAGGAGTTCCCAGGGGCTTGAATTCCTCTGTTATTGCCTGGAGGACTATGATAAATAGGAGGGGGCTGAGGACTGAACCTTGGTGGACCCCTACCTCTACCCAGAATTCTTCACTGTACTCGTTGCCAACCCTCACCTTACTGACAGCGTCCCTGTACATGGCTTGCACAGCTCTCACTAACCCTAGTTTCCTCATTGACCACCAGATAAGGGATTGGGGGACTCTGTCAAAGGCTTTCTCCATGTCAACGAAAGCCAGGTTACAGAGTTTTATCTTTGGCTAGGTATTTGTCCTGCAGCTGTCTTACCAGAAATATAGCATCAGTGTTTCTTTTCCCTGGCACGAACCCAAACTGCATCTCATCTAAACTGACTCTCTCCCTAATTTGTTGGGCTATGACCCTCTCCATAACCTTCATTACCTGATCCAACAACTTGATACCTCTGTAATTATTTGTACCTAAAGCGTCACCTTTATCTTTGTAGCAGTTGAATATGGTGTTGCTACACCAGTCATTGGGTATGACTCCTTCATGTATCCTCCAGTTAACTATACTATATA
>NC_068984.1:49333158-49335052 GCF_001194135.2 Octopus bimaculoides | reverse complement strand
TATATATATATATATATATATATATATATATATATATATATTTGTATGTATATATCCATCCATGTATGTATCCATGTATATATACATATACACATGCATATGTATTTATATATACATGTATGCATTGTGTAATACAAAATATATAAACATTAACACATGGCTATTGACATAAAAACTTAATGGTTAAAAATTTGATTGCAGCAAAGAAATATACTCATGACTGTTGATGTGTGAAGGTAACAGCCTAAAAACCTATATAATTGAAACTACATACATACATACATGCATACAAAATATATACATGCATGTGTTTGTGTGTGTGTATACATATACATATATGTATATATTTACTGTATCCCTATTATTTTTATGCAACTTGACTCAGGTTTGATCTTATTCCTGGTGGAAATTATGTGAGTTATAGGTTACTACTTGTAAACTTATATACTGACAATCATTCACTGATCTTTGAAATGCTCAAAACCCTTGGATAATCTGTCCTGTTCCTAAGGTGGAAAGTTTCTGTAGATGCTCTACAGAGCATTCCATTCCAGTCTCCTTCAACCGTTTGTCGATATCAATTCTCAGTCCTTAATGCACCAATTATTACAGTCACTACCTTTTCAGTTTTCACATTTGAAATTCTCGCAATTCCAAATTTTAAGGGATTATATTTGTTTAATTCTTTGTCTTCTTTCTTTACAATCCTGGAATCAAACAGACATAATGGATCAATCAGGAAGCTACTTCACTTTTTCTTATCTGTTATTGTTGTAGCTGGTTTTATACTTTGCATCTTAACCATTTAAATTTTAAAAATCCAATAAAAATCTTGCATATCTTCAACTCAAGCTCTTTTTAAAACTCCCATTTCTGACAAAAATTCCAGTGCAAAACTTTCACAACTTGGTCATGCCGCTATTTCTTATATTCTTTCTGATCCAACTTTGAACATTCTGCAGCAGCCATCGTTTCATCTACGTCTATTCTACATTTTCATCACACTTTTTCCCCCATACACATATTTTCTCAAGTTGATGCTTTTTACACTTGATCTTGAGCTGCTATAATAAGGCTCTCTGTTTCTTTTTTTCATTTGCCTTTCTTCAGCCCATCACTGATTTTTGATCTTCATATATTCTTAGTGGCTTTCCAAAACTGATCATGCAAAGGTTTATCATCAACATGTTTAACTCTTTGAATTTCAATGCTCTCTTTGAATTTCATTCTTTACCTTTTCTCCTTTTCCACTCTTGATCACCTTTTTCTTTATTCATTGACCTTACTAACTTCTCTGCACCATGTGGGGCTATAAATATTCTGGTAGACTTTTTCTTTCCATTTGTACACACTCTACCACAGCAATTAAGCTTCTTCCACCCTGTCTCTCTTCATGTACAACAGGTTATTATTGTTGTTGTTGTTATTATTATTATTATTATTATTATTATTATTATTATTATTACTATTATTATTATTATTCAGTAGTTTTATATTTATAACGTGCTTTCACTTCACTACCGAGGACAGCTCTGTGTGCCTTGGGTATGTGCTGTGGTTTGTTGTGATGCTCTAATGGTTACTGTATTGAAAGTGTTTTCCATAGAATGTGTCCGGTGCCTAGTTGTGCTATTTTCTGTATGTTATATATATTTGTAAGTCCTGGTGTTTTTGTTACGTATTTGTCTGAATATTTTTTTATTATAACTAAGGCACCTACTATGATAGGAATTGTTTCTGTTTTTAGATTCCACATTCGAGTTATTTCCAGGTCTTTGTATTTTGAAAGTTTCTCCATTTCTTTTAGAGAAATGTTGTCATCTGCTGGTATTATTATTATTATTATTATTATTATTATTATTATTATTATTATTATTATTATTATTATTATTAT
>NC_068984.1:49323743-49333063 GCF_001194135.2 Octopus bimaculoides | reverse complement strand
TTGGATTTGTACATAGTGTTGTTCTAGAGAATGTTTAAGAAACCATAAGAAAATTATGTGTTTGTTTTAAAATTTGAGATCACATAGACAGTATTTTACGTAGGATATGGGCAGTTCCCATGAGCACTATCTTTTGAACTTCAGCCATTTTGGGGTTTTCTGGTATCTGAGCTAGGTAGTAATCAGCCCGTTTCGATGTCATTCCCAGGGCACCTATGACAATAGGTATTGTTTTAGTCTTCAGGTTCCACATTTTGCTAATTTCTATTTCATTATTTTATTGTTATTATTATTATTATTATTATTATTATTATTATTATTATTATTATTATTATGCAGGAGTCTTATTTTTATCACATGCTTTCACTGCACAACCAAGCACAGCACTGTGTGCCTTGGGTATGTGCTGTGGTTTGTTGTGATGCTCTTATTTTTACTGTATTGAAAGTGTTTTCCATAGGCTGTGTCCGGTACCTAGTAGTGCTATTTTCTGTATGTTATATATACTTGTTAGTTCTGGTGTTTTTGTTATGTATTTGTTTGAATATTTTTCTATCATACCTACTGCACCTACTATGATAGGAATTGTTTCTGTTTTTAGATTTCACATTTGAGTTATCTCTATTTCAAGATCTTTGAATTTTGAAAGTTTCCCCGTTTCTTTTAGAATAACATTGTCAGCTGTGGGTATTGATACATTGATTAGAAAGCATTTTTTTCTTGAAGATTTCTGACAACTATATCTGCCTTATTGGCCTTAATATCTCTATCTATGTGTATTAGCATATCCCATAGTATGGTTGCTTTCTCACTTTCTGTGACCTTTTCTGGTGTGTGCTTATACCATCTTTTTTCTGTTGTTATTCCATAGTGTTGGCATAACTTCCAGTGTATATAGATCCTAACTCTGTCATATCTGTGAATATATTACTTCTTAGCCAGGACTGGGCAGCCAGAGATAATATGATTTATTGTTTCTTGTCCATCGCCACATATTGTGCAGTTACTCGTTATGTTTCTTTTCATTATATGTATTTGGTCATTTCTGGTGGGGAGGCTTTGGTTTGTGCTGCAATTAAATATCCTTCAGTCTCTGCTTTAAGTCCTGAGTTTCTCAGCCATTGTTGGGATTTTGCTTTGTCTCTTTCTTTTGCATTTAGTTAAACCCAGTATTTGCCATGAAGGGGCTTTTCTTGCCATTGTTTTATCATGATACGATGCTGTTCCAGATCTAGTTTGGATTTCAGTTGTTTTACAGCTTTTGTTGTTTCTTCTTTTTCTTCATAGTTGTTAGGTACTATGGCTTCTTTTTCATATTTGTCAGCTTCCTTAAAGACTGAAAACATTTCTTTGTTTTGTTCGTGTTTTGTGAATTAGTTTTCCTTGCTTCTGAAGTAGGTATTTCTGTAGTCCTATGTTGGTTATTTTGTAATAGTTTTCTAGCTGTATAAGGCCTCTACTACCTTCCATACTTTCTATATATAACCTTTCTATGTCAGAATTTGGGTGGTGCATCATAAATCCTGTCATTATTTTTCTTGTTTTCCTGTCTATTTTGATTAGTTCATTTAGAGTCCAGTTAAGAATATTGTAGCTGTAACTTATAACTGGGATGGCTAGAGTGTTGGTACCTATTATCTTGTTTTTCACATTGCGCTCTGTTTGCAGTATTGATGTAACTCGTCTATAGTATTCCTTTATCTCCTCTTTCATTTGTGCATGTTGTATCATATCTATTTCATTGATTCCTAAGTATTTGTATATCTGGCTTTGGTCTAATTCTTTTATTTCATTGGCTTTATCTAGTGTGATGTTGCTACTCTTAGCTAGTTTTCCTCTTTTCAAGGCTACTTAGGCACATTTTTCTAAGCCAAATTTCATGTTTATTTCCTTGGTAAATCCATGTAGTGTCTGTTGTAATGTTTTCAGCTGTTTATGATTTGTAGCATATAGTTTTAGATCATCCATATATAAGAGGTGGCAATTGCTTTTCTATAACAGTTGTATCCACACTTTAGCATGTCAGATAAAGGTGTCAGTGCCAAGCAGAAAAGGAGTTGAGAGAGCATGTCTCCACGGAATATTCCTCTTCTAATGGGGATGGCTTTGGCTTTTATGAGTCCCTCTTTTGTCTGGAGCTGTAGCACTGTCTGCCATTTATTCATGGAATGTTTGATATATTTTATGATTATTAGTGCTACCTTGTTCATGGCTAGAGTTTCCAGGATCCATATGTGGGGAATACTATCAAAGGCCTTTCGATAATCGATCCAAGCCATACTTAGACCCTTCTTATTTCTACGGCTGCCTTCAGTTATGGCTTTATTGATCAGTTGCTAATCTTTACTGCCATATGAACTCTTGCAGCATCTTTTCTGCTCTTCTGGAAACAGGTTGTTTTCTTCCAGATGCTTGCTCATTCGCAGCGATATTATTGCAGTAAAAGCTTTGTGAAGTGTAGGGAGACAAGTTATCAGTTTATAATTTTGTGGGTTTGCTGTTTCAATGGATTTGGGAATTAGGATAGTTTTCCCTTCTGTGAGCCATTCAGGCATTGTCTCTGGCTCTGTTAGTATTTCATTAAATTTCTCAGCCAGCTTTTTATGTGTTCCTGTTAGGTATTTCAATTAGAAGTTGGGTGACTTTCAGTTGCTTAGATTTTAAAGTGCCTGGGTGACCTCTTCAATTGTTATAGGATTCCAGAGATGCTCAGGTGCTGTGTTCATTGTTTTGATACACCTTTTCTGAGGTTGTTCCTTCGCCGACCATATTTCTTTCCAAAATTCTTTCACTTCTACTGCTGTTGGTGCTGCATTGATCTCTACTTTATTTTTGCCAAGTTCTTGGTAGGATCTTTTGGAATTGGAGTTGAACCGTTTGTTTTGTTCAAAGGAACGTTGGTGTTTCTTATACTAGCTGATTCTTTGTGGTTTGACGACGATATCTTGCTTTAGCTATTCTTTTACCTCAGGTATACCTTGTTCTGTAATTTTGTACTTACGTAGTATTTTCCTCCTCTTCTTGCTTAGTAGTGTTGATTGTCTACTAGTTTCATTAAGGATTGACAGATCCTTTCTCTTATTTTTTATTTTTTCTCGATATCGTTTATCCACAGGGTTTGTTTAGGTGGTGATACTCCTGTCTGGATGGGTTTTAGTGGGTATCCAGCTTCTTCTCTGGCCATAGAGGCTGCTGCATATATATTATTTAGCCTGGTCGTATTCACATTTGTTTCTGTGGCTATTAGTTCTGTGGTGGCCAGGTTCATGCTAGTTATTATTGATGTTTTATTAACGATTTCAATTTTTAGGAGGTACAATCGGTGGTCCATACTGAGATTTGTGGCTTTCAATTCTTTGATTATGCTCATTTTTAGAGTACCATAATCATTAGTTTCACTTTCACTGCTTCCAGGTTATAGATTTGTTTCGTATTCCCTCCTATTCATATTTTTGTCTGTGGTGTTCTGGTTTGGTGCATTTTGCTCATCATTATACATTCCTACAGTCTGGGTTTGTTGTTTACTTCGTTTTTGTTGGACCCCGGTGCTTATTATATCATTTGGCATTTCTGTGTGGTTACTATCTATGTTTTCCTTATATATTTTTCCTTTTAAGTGTTCTATTTCTATTTCTGATATTATTTTTTGGTTTTGAGAATATATCTCCGTATGTTAGCTAGTTTATTAGGGTTCATTGCTGTGTCCAAATTTTTGTCTAGGTTATTTTCCTTTCAGATTTTATATGCATATGTTATTGTGTTTTCATTCTGTCGGTAGAGCATTGCTGTAAAATAAGCGTGTAGGATTGAAAGATAGTCGCCACGTGTCCATTTATGCATTTTTTATTTTATTTGCGGGACATGAGGAATAACATACGGCCCTTTATTTTGATGGTCACCATTTCCGTAGGGTACGGTCCGTTCATTTCTGGTGTTAAGTGGTTTTGCATGTGTTTTTCATTATTATTATTATTATTATTATTATTACTATTATTATTATTGTTATTATTATTATTCAGTAGTTTTATCATTATAGCGTACTTTCACTTCACTACCGAGCGCAGCTCTGTGTGCCTTGGGTATGTGCTGTGGTTTGCTGTGATGCTCTTATGCTTACTGTATTGAAAGTGTTTTGCGTAGGACGTGTGCAGTGCCCAGTAGTGCAATTTTCTGTATATTATATATATTTGTAAGTCTTGGTATTTTTGTTATGTATTTGTCTGAATATTCTTTTTTATCAATCCTAATGCGCCTACTATGATAGGAATTGTTTCTGTTTTTAGATTGTTTCTGTTTTTAGATTGTTTCTGTAAACTTAACTAGATATAAATGATGACATTCTCTTCTGGATGAAGGCAGCATCCTCAGGGGTAAGCTTATAAAACCTGACTCTCAGTTCTCGCTTCTTAGGTGCTGAAACCAAGCACATAATGTTTCGGAAGGGCACCCAACAAGCATTGTTACGGATCGAAGAATATCATGATAGAAGTCTTGCGTTTGATTGGTGTATGAAATTGATTAATACATCATGATTTTCATCTGAGCGCTCAACGATACAACCAATGTACCAATCCTTATCATACATGCACGCAACATATTTTCAGGGCTGTAACTTTGAAATATCTAGCTCGGATGCTGGCTGCTCTTCACCTTGAAAGATAAAAAAGTTTCTTTACCATGAAAGATATAAAGGTTCTGTCAGGTAATTGAGCAATTTTGCTAAAAAGCATATATTTAAAAAATAGAATTAACTATGAAAGAGATGAGAAGACAAGTTGAAATTTTGAACGAATAAAAGGTTGGATATTTACATTTCTGGAGTACAAATTTCATTCCCTTGTTTAATTGCCCACATAGTGAACTTGCGAGGCGAAAATTGGCAAAAAGGTAATTTTTGTCACCCCGAACCATTTTCAAATGCCTCTAAATATCATATTATGCCGTGTACGTTGTCAACATTTTTATGGACAAATCGATCCTCAATTGAAGAAACTCAGCATGTTTGCTTGTATTAGTGTTGTGGCGAGAGTCATTGACACCCATGTGGGATTGGAAGAATGAACTAACCGAACTCTAATAAACAGTAGCGTATTGTTTGAGACGAGGAAAATCGTAGGAGTCGTTGGGAGTTCGTGGAAGTCGTAGGAAGTCGTTAAGATCATTGAGAGTTTGTATCTATTGGAGTATCATGTTTAGTGGATTAATTTGAAGTATGTCGTGTGAAGACAGTTGTGTCTATCTCCGCTTCGTGAAATTTGTATATCCAACGTATAGAACGATATACAAATTAGATGTTTTGACCTCATGGAGGGTACTTGCATGCGGATTTTTTAATTTCTACCTATGAAAAGATTCATATTTGAAAGACCAATAACTTAAAAATAAAGGGAGACAGAACAATTCTGATGGCGAATTCTGGCAAGCGGGGTTTAGATTAACCAGGTAGCCAATTTGAGTAAAATATTATTAGTTTTAAAAGATATTCAGCACCATAACTTGTAGAAATTGACACTCGCTCTCTGCGAGGGGCGTGGTCCTCAAATTTTGGGGGTGCATATATTTGAAACCCTTTGGAGTTCGACCCTAAAATTATGCATGTGTTCCTTAGGCATATAGGGATATTACCAAAGGAAAACAAAAAAATCGAGCCAAACCTGAGTTGGTCACGTGCTAATTTTAAAAAATTTGGTCGAATTCATATGGGATGACCCTGAATCTGTAAAAGACTTAGAAATGAAATTGCAGGCCTGGAAGCTAAAGGCTAGAAGCAACTTAGCAAAAACCAAAGGTAAACAGACAGAACACTACTTCCTTCAGGAAAATGGCCCTGCTCAAGATGTAGAAATGATGTTGGTAGTAATTCCAGTCATGTACTTAATGCAAACTATAGGCTCACAAAACGTGTTAAGTGATCACAAGAAAGTAAACAGAGGAAGTAGACTTTGTATTTGGTAAACGCATAGGAGCAAAGAAATAGACCCCATGAGAATTAGAATTTCCTGAACGTCCAGGAGGATTCATTGAGGTAGTAGATATCTTTTGACATATTGATGATCTAATTAGTGGCGAAGAATGTTCCAAAACTATGGCAGCAAGAGAAAGAACAGGTTGAACAAAAGGATTCCCTTTCACAATGAAAAGTTATCTGCACGAGACTTGTCTACAAACTGCAATACTATAAGGTAGTAAGACGTAGTTCCTAAACAAAAAGAGGTCAGAGATTTTTGCATGCGTGAGTCACGATAAGTTTCTCTTAACGATTTGGAAGACGCATATTCCACTGGATTAGACACAGTTTAACATGAACCCTATATGACTACCTTCACTACGTGTAGATTTTATAAATGTAAACTTTCAACATATTAAGATTCTTTAATTAATGGATTAAACGGACATTATTGTTATGCCCTTCTTCCAAAACGTTTTGGGTCCTTTTCTTTTCATTTTTTTCTTCCGTAAATTTGTACGTTTTTTCTCGCATTTCCTCAAGGAGCAGCCTGAATAATTATCGGATGATGCACGGTAAGCTACACAAGACCACCCGATTATAACACTACCCAAGTATAAGATTTAAAGCAGTTCGCGTACAACTCCTGTATTCATTAAATGATATCTCTCATTGTATTAAGTATGTTTTTGTTGATCCTATCAACAAGCGAGCAGTACACGCTACATACATACATACATACATAAACTAAGGCTTCTTTGTCTGCTCTTCCTTTTTCATAGGAGTCATTTCAGATGTTTCTCAATCTCCAGTAGTGTTGTTCCCAGGCGGGATTTTTCACGCCATTGAGTTCTCTGTTGAGGCAGTTTGCAGTCTATGTACGCCGTCTCATAAAAACTTTTCTCTCCTTGTGAATCTTGTTCTTATGTGCAGTGGTTTTTCTCTCTTGGACAATCTTGTAGCATATGGCTTGCATTTCAGACATAAATTCTTTGATACCCGCTGTGTCACGTGTGTAGAGACATTGTGGCCAACTCTGTTTGATGATCTCTTTCTCAATTGATTTCCAGTCTGCTTTATGGAAGTTCAGATAGGGTAGATTTTGGGTGTCTCTCATAGGCTGCACGTCTGCGGATTTCTTTGGTCCATACATGGTTAGATCTATTATATTGTGATCCGAGTCTAGCCTCAGTGTTACTTTCATATTACGGATGAGATCCATATTGTTTGTAAAGTAGAGACCAAGTATATTGTGTGCCCTGGTTGGTTGAAGTATTCTTTGCTCCATGTATAACTTGTTAGTGCGTTTGGGCAGGGATTCCATCTTCTTTGTTCACATCGCGTCATTCCTGAGAGGAAAAGACTATTAGGCCATTCTACGTTGCGGAAGTTGAAGTTTCCCATGAAAAGTCTATTGGTTAAACCTTCTATATTTGAAAGGTAGTCGTCGAACAAGCCCGTGTGATCTGGAGCATCTGATAGGCGATAAGTAGTATACACAACTATATCGAGTTGTCTTATATGTACAGTTAGTATATCACGCACCGATCTTGAGTGTGAAAAAAGTATCTGGAGCGTGAGATCTTCACAGATATACATTAGATAACAGGTGTTCTACAACTCCATTTTCAAAGCATCAAACTGCGATAATCAAATCTGTAAACGAAAGCGATGGAAGTTGTAATCGAGTACTACAGTTGTTTCAAAAGCATTTCGGGTGCATCTTATGTAACATTACGAATGTTTTGTAGTTGTTGATTGGGTGCATAAAATTATACTTATTTGAAAATAATCCACCCTAATGGAGAATGCAAAAGAAAGTAGGGCTAGCTAAAATAATAAAAAAGGTTAGAATGGAGATAAGAATCGGTAAAGCACCTTATCGCGATAGACAAGGGTGTGGTTTCCATTCGTTATCAGCATATTCAAAATATTGTAGTTGCTGTAGTAGATTATAACCTCATTAATATATATTTTAGCGTCAACAATGGGCAGCCGGCAGTTGAAAGCTAGGATGTTTATTGCTTAGCATAGGTAAATATGAGTAATAAAAGCCCATACGGAGTAAACATAGGGAAGAGGAAAGAATTTGGAGATATAACCTTTAGGTTTGAAGCTAAAGCTATTAGCGCGTCTTTATGTAAAATGATTTCGAAATTAAAGAATTTAGTTGACTACAATATCAAATAGTTGCTCATTCAGCTTGAAAAATCTTGTAGTGGTTATAATAGGTGCTCTTTATGCATTGCTGAGAGTATGCTCATCAGATGCAGTAAAGACAACATTATTAATAGATTTGATGAGCTTATGAGATGTAAACAGAGATTACACATCTTTCTCCGCTAAAATTCTAATTCTCATTTAACATTACTAGTCCATCCTTCCTCATTTGTTGTTAATGATAGCTTTTTGAAGAACTTCACTTTTCGTCACTATATAACTCATTAGATGTATAAACAGAATATGCAATACTTCCTCAGCTACAAGTCCTAATTTCTGTTAAGCAATTCTTGACACTCTTTGAAAATTTCATAAGGAACTTTCCTCACCTCTAGATCAGTAATTTAACCAGTTAACATTATTAACAATATTTAGCATAATTATGATGCTCTCTTGTTGACATTTCACCTAATTTTATTTACTATTATTCCAAACTCTGAATTCTATATTACTCATCAATGTTATTATTTCATGGTGATGTAGGTATCTGGCTGGAATTAGTATACTTCCCACACCTTTCGCTCTCGACAGCTAACTTATTACTTCGGTTACTGTCCAATTCTCCTAAGTGTCATGCTCCATCCTATACTTAAATGTTTTCATGTTTCGTCTTTCTACATGCCCAACAACCTTAATCGTACACGTCCGTGTGTATTTTTTGTGCCTATGAAATTATGCCTCCACAACTGTGCATGTAACTTTGTTCACCTGTCGCATTTCAGCTTTTTTATCGCAAAATTTATTTCTACCAATACCGTTAATTAACTTCCAGCGTGGATATACAGTTGATATTTTACCTTCATTTTAATAACGTACAATAGTACTCGTTCGTAAGATTTACGTCGAAGTGTGTTATGCACCTGTACCTGTATACTATTGCTTAATTTTTTCTATATGTGTGTAAAGGGTATGTAGCTACATATTCGTATATTTGGCTGTGTGTACCTCAATATATATGTTGTTGGCACTCCGTCGCTTACGACGTCGAGGGTTCCAGTTGATCCGATCAACGGAACAGCCTGCTCGTGAAATTAACGTGCAAGTGGCTGAGCATTCCACAGATACGTGTACCCTTAACGTAGTTCTCGGGGATATTCAGCGTGACACAGTATGACAAGGCTGACTCTTTGAATTACAGGCACAACAGAAACAG
>NC_068984.1:49318717-49323146 GCF_001194135.2 Octopus bimaculoides | reverse complement strand
TATATATATATATATATATATATATATATATATATATATATATATGTATGTATGTGTGTGTGAATGTATGTGTTTGTGTGTGTGTGTGACCGAGTATATTTATGTCTGTATAAATACCAGTAATCTGTCACCATCACCTTATTTGTCATTCTTTTTTCGGTCTCATTTTCCACTTCTTTTATCTTTCCTATTTTTTTTACTCCGTATGAGCTTTTATTACTCATATTAATCGGTACTAAAGAATAGGCATCTCAGCCTTCGGCACGCTGGCTGCCACTTACTGACGCTAACGTATACAATAATGAAGTTATAATATCTTACAACCACTACAATATTTTGAGTAGGAGTGGCTGTGTGGTAAGTAGCTTGCTTGCCAACCACATGGTTCCGGGTTCATTCCCACTGCGTGGCACCTTCTGCTATAGCCTCGTGCCGAACAAAGCCTTGTGAGTGGATTTGGTAGACGGAAACTGAAAGAATCCCGTCGTATATATGTATATATATATATGTATGCGTGTGTATCTGTGTTTGTTCCCCTAACATCGCTTGACAACCGATGGTGGTGTGTTTGCGTCCCCGTAACCTAGCAGTTCGGCAAAAGAGACCGATAGAATAAGTCCTGGAGTCGATTTGCTCAACTAAAGGCGGTGTTTCAGCATGGCCGCAATCAAATGACTAAAACAAGTAAAAGAGTATTCAGATAACGGGATGAAACCACACCCCTATCCATCTCGTCGGTTCTTCACCAATTCCAATCTTTACTCCCACTTGTTTTTCATTCTGTCTACTAGCCCTACTTCTTTTCCATTTTCGATTACGGTGTACTATTTATAACTAAACTGTCATGTGTACCTGACGAACAACTACGCTGAACGGCTTCAAGGCATTCGTAATATTACGTAAGATGCAATCGATGTGCTTTTGAAACATCTGTAGTACTCGACTACGTCTTCTATTCCTTTTGTTTACTGATATGTACACACACACACACACACACGCACGCATGCACACACACACACGCACGCACACAAACACACACGCACACACACGTATATCACTGAATAGAGGGATGGAAGACATAGTCGAGTACTACAAATGTTTCAAAAGTACATCGGATGTGAAGCTATATCCATACGGGAAATAGGGAAACACTTACAAATAACAAATAGGCACTCATGCTCCTATTATACTCCAAATACGGCATAAACAGATACATAACCGAACACAAACTATTACACGCTCAGATACGTAAACAGTGAACAAGCATAGCAAATTATGAACTATTTTAAGGAGCGAGCTGTTAAGTAATTTTCAGTTGTGCTTGTTCGGGATCTACAGTGGAGTGTTTAAAAGCAAGTTCTTTACGAAATTTATTTTAGTTTTTAAAAACAACAACCGTTAGCATTTTTTTTATAATTGATTTTTTGATTTATCTATAGTATCTCACCCTTGTAAATCGCATTCTTTCTTTCTGCTTGCGTGTGTGGACGTGTGTGCATTTTGCATGCACGTACACACACACACACACACACACACGCACAGTTTTGTGAGTAACATTTAACGATTAGGTGGTGTATTTTGTTCAATTTTATGCGATTTACTCTCTAAATTATTCTGGGGGCGGGATTTGAACTGTTGTCCCCTTTCAGAGGAAAAAAACTGATTATAGGTTTCCCCTTTTGAGGAAAATTACTTATTATAATTATATTTTGCTGTTTTAATTTCGGCCGAGTATGTCGGTCGAAATAATTCAAGAAAATGTACTCTCGAAGAGAATTGTGAAAACGGTCAGCCGTTGTAGAAATTTGTTGCAGTTGCTGCTGTGGCAACAAAAGACATCGTCATGCCGATAGAAAAGCTCGGTGAGCTTTTTGGAAGAATGAAAGAAGAGGATGGTGATGTAAATATATCACCCTCCTCCAACGTCGATAAGTTGAGGAAACGGACAGTCGTTTTTAAAACGTACTGCCCAGAAACAAAGAAGTTCAAGCACTTTGAACAAAACAATATCGAGAAATGTCTGGCCACAATATGGAAGAACGTGAAATATATAGCAAAGAACCAGATGTATGGCACAATCGAGGCCAGGTTCGAATCGGAGAAAAAGGCACAAAAGTACTCAGTGAGCCCCCTGGAAACGAAGGAAGTGGTGCTTCTGCCATCCTACATTGGGAGACACACTGCCCGTACAAAGGTGACAGAGGTACCACCTGAAATCGATGCAAGGGAGGTGATGGCCGCCGTGTTGTATAACAGAACGGATAAAATCAACTTACTCCAGATTCCCCCCAAAACTGGCTCGGGCAAAGCATTTCTGCCATTATTGAGGAGGCTCAGGAAGATATTGAAATGCTTCCGGATAGAGTGCTCTTGGGCGAGGAGATTGTCCTCAAAATACAAGTAGCGGGCAAAAGGCCCACGTGCTACGAATGCGGCAAAAATGGTTACATTCGTGTGGATTGTGAACAATGGAAAACAAGTTGCGGAGTCACCAGTCCCCTTAACTACAAAAAATGACCCCAAACCCGCACACATTAGCCCCTAGAGTGACAAAAACTCCCACTCCCCCAACTGTGGTGCCCGCCCCCAAACACGATATTCAAAGACACCAACCCATGTACACACCGGCCCCTACAACATCAAAAACACCCACTCCCTCTAAAGTGGCACCAGAATGTGTAACTCCCCCGGATGACACTATGGAGGTGGTCGAGGGGGAGTTTACTGTAGTTCGAAAACGAATACTCTAGCACCTTCCTCATCCATATGCCCCACAAAACTAAAAGAAGGCACCACACCAAAAATAAACAAAAAAGACACCACCCCACTGTCCCAGAGGAAAAAAAGAAAAAAATCGATAATGACATGAAAATCCGGGTGGAGTATGATACCAGAGACAGGTATACGGAGGAAATCTTGAAAAACCACCACATCACCAAGCTGTTTCCACAGTACAGGGACTTGATTGAGAGGTGTGCCTGGATAGAGGAAACGCTATACAGGCAACTGAAGGACAGGCATCCAAAAACCATCATATCAATTTTTCATCAGAAACGTGAATTTTTAATCGTTATAGCAGCTACTTCACCTTTTTATGTTTGTCTGTCCTTGTCCGTCCCCTTTTTGTAATGCCTTCATGGCAAATTTAATGAAATAAAGTAGCTTGCTTACCAACCACATTATTCCAAGTTCAAACCTACTGCGTGGCACCTTGGACCAGTGTCTTCTACTATAGCCTCGGGCCGACCAAAGCCTTGAGTGGATTTGGTGGATTTGAAAGAAGCACGTTGTATATATATATATATATATATATCGTTGTTGTTGGCACTCCGTCGCTTACGACGTCGAGGGTTCCAGTTGATCCGATCAACGGAACAGCCTGCTCGTGAAATTAACGTGCAAGTGGCTGAGCACTCCACAGACACGTGTACCCTTAACGTAGTTCTCGGGGATATTCAGCGTGACACAGTATGACAAGGCTGGCCCTTTGAATTACAGGCACAACAGAAACAGGAAGTAAGAGTGAAAGAGAAAGTTGTGGTGAAAGAGTACAGCAGGGTTCGCCACCATCCCCTGCCGGGGCCTCGTGGAGCTTTAGGTGTTTTCGCTCAATGAACACTCACAACGGCCGGTCTGAGAATCGAAACCGCGATCCTATGATCGCAAGTCCTCTGCACTAACCACTGGGCCATTGCGCCTCCACACACACACACACACACACAAACACACACATATATATACACACACACACATATATATATATACACACACATATATATACACACACACATTATTTACATCGAATTCCACCACCGATGGTAATTCATCAAATTGAAACTGCAGCTCCGTTATCTTTATTTTATCTCCAAAAAGTTCTTTCAATTTCTCACCTCTCACTCTATCAAGCAGGATTGCTTCGAACTCGTTCGATGTTAATCTCACCCTAATTGCATATTTTATTTCCGTAAACTTCTCAATTTCGACACATTTTTTTTAATATTCTATTAAATTCCATATATGTTTCCCCCCTTCTGTACCCTTCCTGTCTTACATTATTGGTCTCCTCCAATGGTTACTGGCATTAGTAACTCTTCCCTGTAGCATTTTCATTCGATGTTGCTGGCATGTCCCGTCTTTTTTCGTTTCCCTTCTGTAAATTCACTTTCACCCTCACGCTGGCACTCTTTGAAGTAGTTGCTCTCTCACACTGATCCACCTCTACGACTGCTTTTCTCTTTTTTAACAGACTCTTTGCTGGTGAGTCCGCGTTTCCCCTCTCTCTTCTTCTTTCTCTTCACCACCGTATATTGGTCCTCCACTTCTCTGTACTCTTATCGCAGATTGGGTTTTGTACTTCTACGCTTTGCTCCATTACCCCTCCCTGCTGCTCCTGTTCCATCACATCCTCGTCATGTTTCTGGGGACACAT
>NC_068984.1:49307676-49318294 GCF_001194135.2 Octopus bimaculoides | reverse complement strand
CTCACACTGATCCACCTCTACGACTGCTTTTCTCTTTTTTAACAGACTCTTTGCTGGTGAGTCCGCGTTTCCCCTCTCTCTTCTTCTTTCTCTTCACCACCGTATATTGGTCCTCCACTTCTCTGTACTCTTATCGCAGATTGGGTTTTGTACTTCTACGCTTTGCTCCATTACCTCTCCCTGCTGCTCCTGTTCCATCACATCCTCGTCATGTTTCTGGGGACACATAGCCTTCATGTGTCTCCGTATTCCACACTGGTAGCATATTGGAGGTCTTCTCTCCACCACCACTCATAATCTCACTTCCTCAGGCAATATGACCTCCTCAGCAATTTTATGTAAATCCTGCAAACTGGATGTTGACTAGTGTGCACTCATGTGGAAGGGCTTCCTTCAAGATCGCCGGGACGTCGTAAATGGTCATCGTTTTACCTGGTGCGATTTCATCTATCCATCACATGCCCTATTCACGTATTTCTTAAGAGAACCATAGACACTCCGATCGAGTAGCTGTAGCTTTTGTGAGCAGTGTGGGGGGAATGATAGCAGAAGAATACCATTGTTTCGGCAGAAATCAATGATAGCCAAAGAGATATGGGAGTTGTGTTTGTCAAGTAGCTCTTTGCTGCTACGAGTATGCTTCACGAAGTGTTCCAGAAATTTAAGAAAATCTCCCCCCTTCATCCATTCACTTGGATTTGCTGATCCGCAGCAACTTGTTGGATCATTAGCAATGAAGTATTCACGGAAGTGGACTCTAGGGAACACTAGCATTGAATAACCGTTGGCATTTACTGCAAGGCAGACTCTCACCAGTGTCCCTCTCTCAGCGGAAGTCATCGCTCCTACTTGTTTCACTCCTTTCTCTGCCGCTTTTCGATTTGGTCGTTGCACTGTTGTGACACCCGTCTCATCACAGTTGTAGATGTCATGGCTCTCAAACTTGTAACGGTCAAGCACCTCTGTCAGATTATCGAAAAACTTGTCCATTGTAGCTTCTGGGGTTCGGATGGAGAGTTTGGAATTTCGCATCATAAACTTTGAGAACCAGTTAACGCCAGCGCATTCATTAGAAGACCAGGAATATGGGTACTTAATTTCATTGGCCTTCGCATAGTCGTAAGCAAGGTTTCGAATGTCAGAAGCAGTCAGACCATGGTAAATTTTAGCAGCTTTAAGGATGTAGGTCAAGCAAGTCTTCTTGATCCTTGGTAAAAACTGCACGCGGAGAAGCACATCCAACACTGGCTATTTTCCCCTCTGTCCTTAGTTTCTTGCGGTATCTCTGCAGCGTCATGAAATTCACCTGAAAATATAAAGAAATTGAAGGTTTACGTTTTGGTACAGTTGACATTCTGCTAACATTTTAAAAGGTTAGTGTAAGGGATACCGGTAACTTCATATCTAATGAGCCTGAAACCTACCTCGAAATCTTTGGCAACATCCCATAATGATTTCTTTTCATCCACAACTTTCCTGGTGGCTCATTCCATGACATCAGGAGGGGTATCTTTCCTTGTACTCTTCTTTCTGTAATTTCTAGGCATGGTGTGTTAAACTGAAATAGAAGAGATAAGTTGTAACATGCCTTGGGTAAGCTGATACACTGTAACAATTAGCCCCGACTATGGATTTCTGGGGATTACCTCCTACAGCACTAGTAATGTATGACATCCAGGACACACCATGTATCGAAGGCAACTTCCAACCAACACTTCCTAATGAACCATAAACTGCTTCAGTAACACCACTTGTACTTTAGTAGTTAAGGAAATAACTTTGTGGTGAAATTTCACTTTTAGAGTAAAAAATCGTTTTTTTTTAGCCATACCTTTCCTGGTGACATTCCGCCAATGCAATACACATGTGTAGTCATGATGCTATGGAGTTGGCCTTCACAAGGTAGAGACACGAGTGCCACCTATTTCTTGAAGTTGGAAACAATGGGCTTGCAATAACTTACCCGTGTAACAACTAGACCTGGTCTCCTCTACGATGTAAAAGTTATAGCCTCCTTTGGGTTATAACTGAATTCATTAATCGAGTTCGAAACGCTTTCTGGCGAAAACGAACTTACCTCATATTGGGACTTCTGTGAATAAAGCTCCAATAATTGTTGTTGTAGCTGTTGCTGTATTAATTGCTTCTACAACTCCTGTTGCTGCTCTTGTTGCTTTTGAAACTGTACTATGGAAGCTAATAGGTATTATATTATTTAACAAGTTGTATCACGAACAAATTGTTAAATAACCTACGGGAGCTTCGAAAACCTCGTCGCCAGATGCTGCAACGTAATTTGTTACCCGACTCCTAGTTAGTATTGTTCGTTGCACACAGTACTCTAATTTTTCGTTGAACTAAGCACTCTTGTTAGCATTCTTGTTTTCCGTTTTACTAAGCACTCTTGTTAGCACTCTTGTCTTTCGTTCGAACGGACTTTACTGCAATTTTTTAACTCCAAGAAGACATCTCCAGGAGAATCGAACGCCTACCACATTCTAGCAACGGGACCAACACACAATAATTTGAACAACTACCATTGCAGCAACTTACGGGTTCAATGCGTGTTCAGTTCACACTAACACAGCGGTTTCGGTGAAAGTTCAACGCAAACTAACACAACGACTCTTACGACTTCACTGCGAACTAATACGAACTCTGAATCAGTTTCTTTATTGCCCGCAAGGGGCCAACGAAGAGGGGAAAATACAAAGACATGTGGGGACATCGAACAAACAAAACAAATATAAAACGTATGATACAAGATGAATGATAAATGAAGATTAAAAAAATTAAAATGAAGCTACTTGCCCCACCTCCAAGTAGAAGCACTTCCTTTATCCTTTAAATTCCGTACCTTCCAAAATATCCAGTCCATATTTTTTAATAAGTTCTTCATACTCTATTTTATCCGATAAGCCTTTCATGTCATAGTTCACTCCCCAACACTTATACCCACCTTTATACATTTCTATTTCATTCTTCAGTTTCTCTGATACTAAAACACATGTATACCACCCCTTAATATTTGTCTTTCCTTCCACCATAGTAAACCTTGTGTTCTTCAATCTCGTTAATCAGTTCCATATCCACACCTTCAAACATCGTACATGCAAAACAACTTTGTGGGTTCCATGCAAAACAAGTTTGAAGGTTCCAGTGTCAGTACCTTTTTTGTTTTGTGTTGGAGGGAAATGGGTAGGTTTGTTGTCTGCGGGGTGAGGGTGGGGTTGAGAAGGTATGGGTGTGGTGACTGTGGGTTGGGGGTTAACATTCAGTCTGACCTGCTTTCTTTCTCTTCTTCTGGTTTTTCTTTTCTGTCACTTTCCACGGTTCATCGTCGTCTATTTTCTCCTCCACTTTCTCTGGTACTGTCTTGACTTCCTCCTGATTTTTCTCAGTTTGTGAAGAGCAGTCCACCTTTTGACCACATCTGAAACATCGAGGGATTCTGCCCTCCACCCTGACTCTTAAAACCACATCTCAAATTGTTACTGTTTCCGCCATTTTTTCAAGGTTTTCAATTCAACTTTGTATAATTATATCCAATGTTTGTCCTTTCCAACTGGTTGTTTCTGTTTTCATGACTTGGAGAACGGCTATTTCTCCTTCGTTTCCTAGAAGTATAGCCACCGCTACCCAAGTCACATCTATTTCGGGTGGGATCCCCTCTACCTTAACCCTGGAAGTTCTTCTTTCAAGGTATATGGGTAGGCGGACCACACTTTCCGTCCTCAACGGGGTTATTGAGTGTTACTTTGCCTTTGCTGCCTTTTTAAAGTGAACTTCTACTGTTCCGTATCGGCTTCCTCTGCTAATGTATGTTACATCTTGCTACATTGACTTCAAGGCTTTTTCAGTTTTCTCCGCTGATACATTTTCAGTTCGCTTATCTTCTACAGAATATACTTTGTACACAATGGTCCTTTCCTGCATATCTTTTAATACTTCCTGGAGCGATGACAACTTTACGTCGGCACCTCCATGTATACCATCTCATAACTTTTCAGCATTGACAGATCCACCTTCTTGTTCGCAACTTCCGCCACTTCCTCAAATTTTTTCTTTAATTGATCATCCATCCTTTTCATCGCTTGCTCGAGTTCCTCTTCTGACGAAGACAATTCAGACCCACTGAGGTCTGAACAAAACGACTTCTTCCTTCCATCCATAGCTAACTCTCCTCAAACGATGAGAGAAAGCACAAACAAATTGCTGCAAAGCAGCACAAAATAATTAACAAATCATCTCTTAAAAACACCAGCGCAAAACAAACGATGCGAACACTGTGAAAGACCGGTACAAAATAAACATCGATCTAACACGAACTCTGAATCCTGAACTCACTCGGATCGCTACTATTTATACCAGTCTCTCTCGCAAGGGGGCGTCGTAACTCTATCACAACATCTGTAGAGGAAATACTTTTCCTGTAGGAACGTTTGCAGTGAACGCGAATGATAATACATATTATACACGCTTTACAAGTGCACATAAATGCTTTTGTCCGAAATGTGTCAAACATATTGTAAATGCTGAGCTTTCGATAATCTAAACCTGCTGTTCTTTGAAAACCTTTAGAAAACGTATACAACATGTTACTAAGATCATATACCTAAGTGTAAATTAGGTAGAGGGTTTATTATAGAAATAATACAATGTAGAATAATGAGTGAATCATTGACTACAACATATTGTATTTATTAAAGGTAATAAAACCTGCATTATATTTGAGAATGATAAATATAATTTTCTTATTTTTGTGAATTTGGCATTTTCATTTGTGTCCTCATACTCTCATTAACAAATTTTGTCATGTACATTTTTTTTTTTTACAAAATCTCAAAATCTTCGAATATTCATGCTTACAAACCAAAATATTGTAATTATCCCAAAGTTTAGTAAAACCTCTGCTATTATTATTGACAGCTTGGGTAGTCTAGTGTATCTCATTTTCACGTCCGCTTCCCATAATGGTATGGGTTGGACGGTAAGACAGGATGCAACACGTGGAGGACCACGTCTTGATTCAATATCTTAGTTATGGCCTTAGTTCTATGTCTGGATGCCATCCATAACGTCAATAATTTTATAGAAAGTATTTGGAGCATTTTCAGGACCTCTGCACTAGTGAGATTGCAAGACAATAACTCGCAAAACTAAAGATCTCCCTCACCTGCGAAGAAAAATAGGAGATTGAGCGGCAGCTTTACGCGAGGTGTTGAGAAGTTAATGTATGATGGGAAGTTAATGTATATGGATAGGTGTGCTGTGGGGGAGATTCCTAAATATTTTGAATTTACATGGGTGGGTGGGCTAGTGTTATACCACAAAGACAGGCAAATATGATGATGACGAGGTACCAGAAAATACCCCCAAGTTAATATGCCAAAAGTTAGTAGAGGGGAGCTTAAAAACAGGCGAATCAGCAGAAGTAGGCAATGTTGCAAGAGTGTTCGGGAAGAGAAAAATATTGATATGAATATCGGAAAGAGATGATCAGATGTATATAAGTGGTATGAATGTATAGAAGTCACACATCTTTGGTTCTGCATTTTATTTTCACGCACTTCCTAAGAAAAAAGTTAAACCGTTTATAGAATGTCAGTAAGAGAAGGGCTGTATACTAATATTGATTTATTGAGATTATTTATATAGGAATGTTGTTTAAGTATCACTTGGGAATGTTATTTTTATAAATAATTTCTAACTTAGGCGCAAGTCCAGCGAAAAGAGGGCACTAATCGATTATATTGACTCCAGTATTGTTTTGGCTTGATTTCTTGGCTTCATACTCTTGCTTGATGGGACTTAGGTCATTCCAAGTTAGTGGTCCATCTCAGAAGCGTCATCATGCATAGAGCAGACCAAATCTACAATGCTCTCCATTGCTGGCAGTCCCGTGCCAGCCGGTCTGCATCCTTCAAAGTGACATCGGGCTTCTGGCAATCTTCCCCAATCACGTCCAGCCATCTGGTGTAAGGTGTGCTACGGGGCCTCTTCCAACCAGCAACTGCACGTCGAATGAGAGTAAAGACCTGGTAGGATGATCTAGCGGGAGACAGAAGACATGACCGTACCAGTGCAAACAACGGATAGCAATGAGGTGGGAGGCTGCGAGCTGATGCTTACGCCCATGGAATTCTTTGTTGGAATCATGATGTACCATCTAATGATCTTGATGGTTCTCAGGGCTCTGCTCTCGAAGCTGTGGATACTCTCTTCTAGGGCCTTATTTCTGCTCCATAGAGGAAAATAGGAACATGGCGAGGATCGATGCGTTGTAAATGTGTAACTTCGTCTTCCAGGAACTACCACCTTTCCGACCTGGTGTATGCGGACAATACCACCCTATCTAGCAACTCATTCGACCAGCTCCGGGACGCACTGACCATTTACGGAGAAGAATCAGAAAAGTTTGGCCTTCGGGTGAGTTGGGCGAAGTCTAAGCTGATGCATTTCGTAGCTGACTCAGACTCCCCTCTCCATACTGGCTTCCACGTCGTGGAGTTTCTCAACTCCTTCATCTACCTGAATTCTACAGTCACCAACAATGGAGACCTGATCCTGGAGATCAACTGCAGATGTAGTCTGGCCGCTGGGGTCATGTACACCTTATGGAATTCCTTCTGGCGCCATGCTATATCTCCTGGAAGACGAAGCTCCACATCTACATCACGTCGGTCCTTACCATTGTATTGGTACGTTATTTTATTGACCCTAGAGGGATGAAAGACTAAGTTGACCTCACTTGAATTTGAACTTGGAACGTAAAGTGTCACAAAAAATATCTCAGAGCATTTTTTTTAACTCACCCTCTTGGTAATTTTTCTAATTATATATTTTATATCTCAAATATTTTCTCCACAACAACAGAAGAGAAAAGTAGAATTGAAACTAGGGCCTCTCCTATATGTAATCTATCTATCTATCTATCTATCTATCTATCTATCTATCTATTTGTCTGTCTGTCTGTTTATATATATATATACATATATGAATTTATGTGTAAATGTACACGTATGAATATGTGGCTATAGGCGCAGGCGTGGCTGTGTTGTAAGGTAGTTGCTTCCCAAACATATAGTTCCGGGTTCAATCCCGCTGCGTTGGATAAGTATTTTCTACGATAGCCTGGTGCCGATCAAAACCTTATGAGTAGATGTTATAATCCATAAAATGTTGGGTTAGTATAACGCTCACTTCGGTATACAGTATATTTAGTAAACCAATAAAGATACGACTATCTCTGACCACCTACTACGTACTTTTTCTTTTATTGGTCACATAGGGCCTTACACAGAGGAGGCAGCACATGGTGGGAACAGAAAAAAAAGAAATGGAAAGGATGAAATGGATAAAATGATAAGTGAAATTAAGCCGTTCCGCCCCACCTCCGAGCGACTTCATTGAACCTGCTAATAAACTTGTTTTCAAAACTTTGTTTGTAACAGTTTAAAACATTATTTGTAAACGTTAATTTCCATCTTTCTGAAGAATGTCAATGTTAATTTTTTTTAAAAGTTCAAGATAGCTTACCCATTCTGGCATTGTGCTGGTTTCTATTTTCTTGACCCACCGCTCAAAGTCCTCCTCGTAATCCTTTACTCTCGAAAGATACTCTGGGTCCGCCACCGCGCAATGAAAGTACTCGGGCAATCCCCTAACTTCTATTGTATTCATTTTTATCGCTCTGTCCCACGAGTCTATCTCATAAAGGTTTTCATTTTGTCCGTTGTACAGTATAACATATTTTTCTCATAGGGCAAGGGTGGGGAAATTTGGGGCTCCTGTGTGTTTGTGCTTGTCTTTGTGTCAGGTATGGAGAGGTTTGGTGTCTGTAGGTGAAGGTTGGGGGTAGAGTGGGTGGGAGTCGCGTCGGTGTGAGATGGGGTAATCATTTACAAAGTGTGCTTTTTTCCTTCTCTTTCTTTTTGTTCCAACCGTTTTCCATCCATTCTTTTCCTCGTTCACCTCCTCTGCCTCGGCGCTGGGACTGGTTTTCGTCGGTGGTGAAGTTGCGATTTCCTTCCTGCTCTCGGGTTTCTCTTTAGTCTTCACGGGAGGCGGAGGACAATCCGCTCTAATGTGGCCTTTCAGGCCACATTTATAGCATTGCGGGATCCTGCCTTCTATTCTGATCCTGAGTGCCACCTCTTCGACCATGTGATCTCGACCATGCTTTCAAGGTCTTTCCGGGCCGCCTGGATTATCATATCTGAGCTCTGCCCTTGCCAGTTCTTACAGGGCGTTCTGGTGGCCTCGAGGACCACTACCTTCTCTTCCGTGCCCAGCAGTATGGTAGCTGCTAGCCAGGCTACATCAATTTCTGAAGTTATATCTTCTACCCTAACCCTGGAAGCACGCCTCTCAAGGTAAATGTATAGACGCAACACTTCATCCGTTTTTAAGGGTGTTGCCACCATTCCAACTTTTCATCCTCTGGCAAGGCAAGAAATCCCTTGTCAGATTGGTTTTTAATGACGTTTCGAATTGAGCGGTCAACGTGATTTCAATTTTCCTTCTTCTTGTTGAGTACGTCCTGTAAATAATTTTTTTTCTTTTAAAAATTCTTTGTGTGTGTGTGTGCACTTTTACGTCGTACTCCTCCCGTTTAAGCATTTATTTGAATCTGTTCAACTCCTTCAGACACACGTCTTCGCTTTTCTCTTTCAACGCCTTTGCATAATTCTTCACCTCCAGTGCTTAGTCTATTCTCTTCAGACTTTTAACCAGTTCTTCTTCAGACGACGTAAAGAAGATCTCAAAGTCGGTTACAAAAAATCAGAAGAGATACCATATGACTTATTTTGTACTTAACTCCATGAAGTTGAATCCTGAATTTATGAAAGATCTCTCAGGAAAACTTCCTGCACATCAGGGTCTTTAAGTTTTCCTACATTGATATGTTTTGGTATGATTTTATTGTATGATCGTCTGTGCCTACGATGTATTGTCATTTTGGTTTTTGCTCTAACAAGTACGTCATCTGTAGTCTCCTTTTAAAGAACGCACATTCGCGCACATTATCTCTTTGCTTGCAATTACAAATTATATTAGATGCCACCGTTTGGATCGTGGGTGCATCCATATACAAAATGGATGCACCCCCGAGCCAAACGTCGCATTCTTTATGTTTAAACTGGGTACCTGATACAAAAAATACATCTTGCAACTTTGAAAATGAAACAACCATTATTCATCATTTTCCCAACCCATACCTTCCAAGACATCTCCGTGTGTTCCCTCTATGCCAACATTAGCATTAAAGTCACCAGAGGAAATCATTGTATCAGAATCAGCTATACTATGCAAACACTCTTTTAAAGCTTCATAGAATTTAACTTTTGCTTCTTTACTGCTATCTATAGATAGCACATGTATTAAATTTGATGCGTAGAGACACTTTTTCTCATTAATACCCTTTGGTAAGTAGCTTATCTTTGATGACAATTCCTACACCCACTTCAATATGTTGACATTTTCCTCTTCCAGAGTACTGTATACTGTGCATCTGGTTATATACTCTGACCATCACCTAATAAGCTGATCTCTGAGAATGCTACAATATCTATAGAATAGTTTTGAAGTTATTTAGCAATAATGGCAGTTTTAAGCTCAGGACGAGCTCCAGCATTATCAACTAACTTTCGAATATTCGAACAAGAAATCTTAACTTGTAGTGGTTGCTATTATTAGCATTATTAATTCTATTGTTTCCAGCGCTGTATAGACATCGGCCAGCCACTATAAACTGACCAGATTTTATGAGGTGAATATATTTTGGAGTATCTTTTCTAAACCCTTCCAAGTACATTGGTGAGGAGTGCTCTCCCTAAAAATGGCTGCTCAGATACCTAATAGACAATCCAAATCCCACCATTACCTCGTGTTTTACGAGTAAGCAACTTTACATCCATCAAAAAGCCGCCTGCGTGCAAGGTTGGTTGGTGACTAAATACCTCCAGCCTGTCAGGTCTGTACCCGAAGCCACCTTCCCATCGCTACAGACCTTGTGACACAAAAACACAAAAGCACATACAAAATTACAAAAAAGCATAAAATGACAATAAGACAGCAATGAAGACAACACAGGGTATTAGCAATTATGTTAGAAACACCTGCCGGAATTTAAGTCTTATGCTACTTGCACTGCATTGCAAAGACTCTTCTATCTTCTATATTAAATAGAGAAAGCTGCTTATTAATTAGGTATGTAACAATTACTAAAAGAATGCAATTACTACAGGCTTAACCGTCTGGAAATTTTTTTACAAATTCATGTTCCAAAAAATTTCCTATAATTTCGATTTCTGAACTTTGATGAATTTTTGTACTCCAATTTTTCACGAATTTAAATATTCGTTGCATTCACTGCAGAGTATTCCATTTTCATTTGCAAAGTCGGATCTATTTTAAAACGGGGGCACCAGTATTTTCTTAACGAAACACTAACGAAACACTTTGAAACTTGGGACACTGGTAGAATGTGTCATATAAAACATCTTTTACTCTTAGTCTTCTTAACAAAAAAATGTACATCGCAAGTTATTCCATGTTAAAGTTGTCGTATTTCTGTAATTTCAACCAATCACTGACGTCTATTCAGCTGAATAGA
>NC_068984.1:49302674-49305741 GCF_001194135.2 Octopus bimaculoides | reverse complement strand
TAAACATTCATTAAAAGATATCCCTTTTCCTGAAAGTTATGAGAGAAAAAGTCAGATATCTGAATTTTCGGAAACTCCTCTCTCCACCACCTCGGAAAAATTCTTTCTCATAAATCTCTGTATACTCTGAAGTCACATCTAAGCGGTATTTGTAGAAAATTTTGTTAAAAAGTATCCATTTTTCTGGATACTTCTTCCTCTGTTGTTGGGCAGCGGACTCGCTGTCATAGGATCGCGGTTTCGATTCCCAGACCGGGCGTTGTGAGTGTTTATTGAGCGAATACACTTAAAGCTCCACGAGACTCCGGCAGAGGATGGTGGCTAACCCTGCTGTACTCTTTCACCACAACTTTCTCTCACTCTAACTTTCTGTTTCTGTTGTGCCTGTAATTCAAAGGGTCAGCCTTGTCACACTGTGTCACGCTGAATATCCCCGAGAACTGCGTTAATGGTACACGTGTCTGTGGAGTGCTCAGCCACTTGCACGTTAATTTCACGAGCAGGCTGTTCTGTTGATCGGATCAACTGGAACCCTCAACGTTGTAAGCGACGGAGTGCCAACAACAACAACAAGATTATGACTGTGATAAAATAATGAAAGCAATATTTAATAAGCAAGTGAGCACTATTACACAAAGAAATAACTAGACGTAAAATAAAAAAATTATTAGAATTGGGAATCAAATATGAAAATATTATCAAGGGACTAGCAGAAAACCGCCCGGGAGTGGTCTTTCTGCTAGTTTTAGTAATACTCAGTGCTCTAAAGACAAGTCGAAACTTTATATTTGCACAGCAATTCTCGTGGTTTATAAATACAAAACACACACACACACACACACACACATAAGGGAAGATAAAAGAATATGTAAAAATTTACATAGCCATAAAAAGAAATACAAAAGAGTATAAAAATATGAATATAAAAAGAAATTTAAAAATATGATTAAATGAAGAAAATTTGAAAATATACAACATACATATCAGGCCATTGCCGTCAGTAATTAGTCAGAGTAGGTAGTTGGTGACGTTTATGTATTAGGTTGTCAAGAAAGTTTTTGCGGTTTTAACCTTTAAATTCAGATGCATATATCTCGGTTCAAACAAAACTTTATTAATCGAAATAAACACCATCTGAATCAACACACTTTTGCCAACGCGAAACAAGTTTATTTATGCCAGTAGTGTAAAAATCCTGCATCCTGGTGGCGATGAAGTCGTTGAAGGCGTGTTTGGCATCGTCTTGGTTTCTGAAGCATTTCTCACGCGGGAAGTTGTTGAGATGCTTGAAAATGTGGTAGTCGGTAGGTGAGTGGTCTGCTGAGTATGGCGGATGAAGCAGAGTTTCGTAGCCCAATTCGTTCAACTTCTGCAGGATCAGTTGTGCGACGTACGGCCGAGCGTTGTCATGGAGAAGAATTGATCCTTTTCTATTGACCAATACTTGCTGTTGTCGGAGTTTCTTATGCATTTCATCCATTTGCTGACAGTACTTCTCCGCCGTAATGGTTTCGCCTGGATCCAAAAAAAAACTGTGATGGATGAGACGGGCCGCAGACGACCAAACAGTCACCATGACTTTCCTTTGGTGCAACTTTGGCATTGAGAAGTGTCTTTGAGCTTCGTTGGCGTCCAACCACTGAGCTGAGCATCGCAGGTTGTCGTAAAGAATCCACTTTTCATCACAAGTCACAATCCGGTCAAGAAACGGGTTGTTCTTGTTGCGTAAAAGGGAAGATGACACTTCAAAACAGCGTTTTGTTTGGTTGTCGTTCAATTCGTGCGGCACCCATTTCTCAAGTATTTTTGTTTTTCCAATATCTTTCAAGTGGTTGGAAATTGTCGTGTACTTTACGTCTAATTCAGAAGCAAGGTCTCGAACAGTTGTGCGTGGATTGGCTTCGGCTAATGCTCTTAGTCGATCGTTGTCAAAATCCGATGGCCGACCACTACTCTTATCATCTTCAAGACTCTCGTCATTGCTACGAAATTTCTTGAACCACCATTGGGCTGTACGTTCATTAGTGGTTTCTGGGCAAAACGCATCGTTTATATCACGAGCTGTTTCAGCAGCTTTTCGGCCTAGCTTGAACTGGAATAAGAAAACTGTGCGAATTTGCTTTTTGTACATGTTGTATTCAACGTTCCGGAAAAAATGGCCTAATTATTCAAAAAGAAAAAGAATAACACAATTAGATAGAGCAAAAAACGGGCTTTAAAATGATATATAAAGTCAAAGTAATTTAACGGGAATTGATTTAAAAATACATAATTTAAAACCAAAATAAAATATTCCGTAAGAACCTTCTTGACAACCTTATAGTAAAACACGCATAAAAAAAAAAGAACAAAAAAACACAGGCGCGCGACTGAGTTTGAGGTAGAAGTACTTCTGCCTTTATAGCGCGTAAAGAAAACGTCGTAGTAGGAATGTACGCAGCACGTGTACTACAGCAGTACTATACGTAGTTTTAATATTGAAATTGAAAGGCAGGGGCGAATTATGCGTGCCTAATCAACAAAAAAATAATACATTTTGCATTTAATGCATAGTAGTCATAGTAATTTTATTGAATTAGGTGCATGTTTTGCCATGAAAGGAAAATATTACTATCGATCTATTTTATTCAAGGTAGGCACTGCCTACCTTGCCTATCTAAACGGCACATCCCTCACACACACACACACACACACACACACACACACACATAAACAGATAGATATATACATATAGATGCATATATATAAACACATACACACACACATAAACAATATATACATATGCATACATTGTTCCTTGGCCACTGGCTACTCAATGAGTTCCTTCGCCCTTTCACGGGTTTTAATTTTTGTGTCTCCAACAATCACCCACCTCACCAAGTAAGCTCGGTGGTGCTGTCAGTATAATCACCGACGACCCGATCGTGTAACAGGTTGAACTGGATTACCTGTTACCAGTAGCGCTCAAGAGTGACCTGACATAAATATGGGTGTATGCGTACATACATACATACACGCATATATATATATATATATATATATATATATATATATATATATATATATA
>NC_068984.1:49298451-49301498 GCF_001194135.2 Octopus bimaculoides | reverse complement strand
GTGTGTGTGTGTGTGTGTGTGTGTGTGTGTGTGTGTGTGTGCGTGTGTATTTATGTATGTATGTATGTATATGTGTGTGCGTGCATGAGTGCGTACGTGTGTGTGTGTCTGTGTGTGTGTTGCGCGTATAACCCACTATTTATGCCTTTCCTTGCATATCACTCAATGAAATACTATATTAACTTGGTAATGCAACAATGGACATATAAAGTTGGCTGGTGAAGGCTTAACATTGTTTGGAGTTGTATACCAATCAGAAAACCTTTAATTAGCCTCGTATATTTGTATTAGCAGAGAGTTTAAATTGTATTTTTGCCGGGTTTGATTATCCCTTATTAATAACTCTCTTTCTTTATATATAACTGGCCAAAACTTCGAATTCACTGTCAAAGGCAGAATAGTTAGCACCCTAGGCAAAATGCTTGGCGGTATTTCGTCCGTCTTTACGTTCTGAGTTTAAATTCCGCCATGACTTTACTTTTCATCCTTTCGTGGTCAATAAATTAAGTACCAGTGTTTCACTGGTGTGGATGTAACAACAAATTCCCTTCCCACAAATGTCAGGCCTTATTATTATTATTATTATTATTATTATTATTATTATTATCGTTATTATCGTTATTATTGCCTTTGCACAACTTCTAACGCTGGAGATATACTACAGTGTTAGCTGTTCACTACCAGTGAACTAAGGTAAAACCTCTTATTTTTCGAGCACCTTCCGGAATATTCGAGCGGTTCCAAGCAGTGCTGTTTTCTGCAGGTGCTCCACCCTTAATGCAGCTCCTATTTCTTCCACATACTTCTTGAGATGTTTGTTCACTGTTTCCAGGGCTCCGACAATTATTGGTACTACTGCTACTTTTTTCATCGACCACAACTGCTTAACTTCCCAAGGTAACCTGTCATATCTCTCGACTTTTCTTTCTTCCTTACCGCATACCTTTTTGTTTGCTAGGCATGCTATATCTATGGTCCAGCATAGTTTGTTTTCATTCTCAATTAAGACTATGCCCGACTTCCTATTCTCTAGCTCATGGTCGCACTGAATCATAAAATCCTATAGGATCGTCGCATTTCTATTTACGACGATGCCTTCAGGTTTGTGGTCGTACCAATGTTTTGCTCTGTCAAGTCCATACTTGTTGCAAAGTGTTCAATAGACAAGCCTGGCTACATTGTCGTGGTGTCTCTTATATTCCTTCTGGGCTAGTGGCGTACATTGGCTGGTAATATGCCATACGGTTTCACTATTTTATTCACAAATTCTGCATTTATCACTTTCTGCTGTGTTGTCTATTCTGTATTTTATGTAGTTTGTTCTTAGTGCTTGCTCTTGGGCAGCACAGACGAGAGCCTCCGTTTCCGGTTTTAAATCACTTTTAGTTATCCACATCTTTTAGTCATCCACACATATTTTTTCTCTGTCTGTCTTACCTTCAACATCCCTATGAAATTAACCATGCATTCTTTTCTTTACCTACCTATTTTTAGTTTCATTAGTTTTCAATTGCTTGTACCGTGCTTTATCTTTGCAATCTTTCATCCTACACTTGTCTGAACTTCTTACGTCTAACAACAGCGGTTCTGTAGCACTTTTTACATGTCATGCTATGTTGTTTCCTTCTGCTCTAATGCTGAGTTTGCATCCAATAAGTCCTCTTCCCCCTCTTTTTCTTGGTACATGCAGTCGGTCTGTGTCCCTTTTTGGGTGAAGTGACCCATATCTAGTTAGCAACTTCCTTGTCTTTCTGTCTAAGCTGTTTAGTTCGTCTACTGTCCATGCGATTACCCCTGCTCGATATCTAAGGAGTGAAATCGTCCAGGTGTTGATAACATCGATCTTATTCGTCCATTTAATTTCGACTTAAGAATCAGTCTCAGTCTGCACAAGTACTCCACCTTAAATTTTTCTGTCATTTCTTTCTCCATCAATTTATCCATTTCCCAAATCCCCAAGAACTTATAGCCCGTATCTTCTATATGCTTCATAACCTCTCCCAACGGTATCGTTAGCCCGTCCATACATTTGATTTTGCCTCTCTTCAAGACTAACACACCACACTTTCTCAGTCTGAACTCCATTCCGATATCAGTACTGAAGGTATACACCGTATCAACGAAGGAACTAACTTGGGCTTCATCTTTACCATGAAGCTTGAGTTTATCCATGAATAACAAATGACTGACTTTTTGTTGGTGGTTTTTGAATACATACCCAGCTTTTGCTTTCCTGAGAATCAGTGTTAGTGGTATCAAGCACAGTACAAAGATCAGTGGGGACAGGTAGTCCCCTTGGAAAATTCCCCTCCTAATTTCTACTGTCTCCAAACTTCTTCCGTATGCTGTCAGGTCCGTCCTCCAATTCGCCATACTTTTTCCCAGCACTCGCTCAACATTCGATGCAATACCAAATAGGTTCATACACTCCATAATCCAAGAATGTGGGATCATATCGTACGCCTTACAATAGTCGATCCATGACATGGCTAAGTTACTTTTATTATTATTATTATTATTATTATTATTATTATTATTATTATTATTATTATTATTAAAGCGGCGAGCTTTCAGAATCTTTAGCATTCCGAAAGAAACGCTTAACGGTATTTCGTTCGTCTTTACGTTCTGAGTTCAAATTCCGCCGAGGTTGACTTTGTCTTTCATCCTTTCTGGGTAGTTAGATTAAGTACTAGTGAAACATTGGGGTGGATGTAACCGACTAGTCCCACACCGCACCAAATGTCAGGCCTTGTACTTTTAGTAGAAAGGATTATTAATAATAAAAATAATAATAATGATGATGATGATGATTATAGTAATAATAATGATAATAAAAAGAAGCACATGTTTGTATTTATATATGTGTGTGTATGTATGCATGTATGTATATCTATGTAAGTATGTATATATACATAAATACATACATACACACACACATACATATATAAGTAATGAAAAATCAGAAACAACTCTAACAAAAATACTCCTCATCAAAACCAACATATATCTAAATACAGAGAGTATATATATATATATATATATAT
>NC_068984.1:49291443-49298441 GCF_001194135.2 Octopus bimaculoides | reverse complement strand
GCCCAAATGAAAGTTGGATGAAGAATTGCATTAATACATACAAACAAATCAAAAAGTCTCAAGCTAATGAGATGACAGTTCACAATAGTCCAAAAGGGAGGTCCTCAAACGAATCCACTAAATACGAAAGAATCTTACGGTTGTTTCCGGCAACTTTCGAAGAAATGTGTAGGTAAATCTTTTTCAACTTCAATAATCCACATTTTCCTTCATCACAGAATACTCACGGATTCAGAATTTTAAGTAAAATCATAAAATTATTCAAGATATTGTAAGAATATGTTTAAGCTGTTGTAATTATATACAAGTTTAAAAATTTCATTAATCCTGGGATTCCAAGACATTGAACAAACTTTCATAGTGATTTCTTCATTGCCCACAGGGGGTTAAACATAGAAGGGACAATACAAACGAGGGAGGGGGTCGATAAATCGAATATGTAACGATTATATATAATGTGATTATATATATATATATATATATATATATATCATGCATAAATATGACTAGTAGTGAATGACAGACAAACCAATTACAAAACAATGAAGTGGTGGACCGGTTCCCCTTCGACCCCGCAAACCGCGTGCCACCACTGCAAACTTTTGATGACCCTATGGACACGCCATCCGGGCTACAGTCTGAACAAATTTTACCATCAAGGGGCGTCCCAATTTCCTGGTAAATAGTTCTGAAACTTACCGTATCAGATAGATCTTCAATTTCAATTTCTCCTCCCATATCAGACACGACTCTTCCGAGGCTCTCCTTCAATCTATTAAGTGTCACTCTTCGCATAAGTGCACATTTCATACATGAGGGCACCTCCTCACAATTTGAAGGCTCCACCCTTACCGGGGAATTCAAACTTTCAATTTCCCTTCTCACACTTTCACTTCTGTTATCAAACATTACAATACGGCGCTTTTCTCGGGGTGGGGAGGGGAATTTGTGGCTCTTGTGTGTCTGTAGAATAGCTGTTCGTGTTGCGGACGGGGATGGGAGTTATCGTTAATAGTTTGTGACCTTCTCCGCTTTCTTTTCCCTTCCTGACGTTTCCCATCCATCCTTGGATTTCTCTTCTGCTTTGTTTTTCTTTTTCTTCCTCAATGCTGGGATCTAGCCCACTGGTTGTCGCAGGAGGTGAAGGTGCAGTTTCTTTTTCGTTTTCAGGTAACACTGGTGTTATTACGGGCAGAGGAGAGCACACCGCTCTAACGTGACCTTTTTTAGCCACACTTGTAACAGGGAGGGGTCCTGCCCTCCACTCTAAGCCTAAGTATCACTTCTTCCTTGACCGTTATGGCCACTACCATTTTTTCTAGGTCCTACGGGGCGGCCTGGATAGCCATTTCCAGGCCCTTCCCTTGCCAATTTTTATGCGTTATTCTTGTGGCTTTGAAGACCACACTTTTTTCTTCGAGGCCTAGCTGCCCCCAGCCAGGCCACATCTACCTCCAGGGGTGGCGTTATCTTCCATCCTTACCCTGGAAGCACGCCTTCCAAGGTAAATAAGTAGAAGTACTAACTTGTCGGTCCTCAAGGAGGTTTCCGAATGCTGCCTGGCAATTGCCTCGGTCCTAAACCGCATCTCCACAGTCCCAAACTTCCTTCCTCTGGCAAGGTAAGTAATTCCATGCCAGAGAGGTTTCAATGCCTTATCCGCTTGATTTGTTGTAGCCGTGTCAGTCTTCCTCGTTTTCAAACTGTAGGTCTTGCATACTATCGACTTTTTAGTTCTATATTTAAGAGATGAGGAATTATTTACATTATTTACATTATTTACATTTGCCCACGGGCATATGGCATAGTGGTTAAGAGCAGCGCGGGCTACTAACCCCAAGATTCCGAGTTCGATTCCAGGCATTGACCTGAATGATAATAATAATAATAATAATAATAATAATAACAACAACAATATTGAAAAATACCTTAGAAATGAGAACGCAGGTTCGAAATTTCCCCAAGACACCTGATGAAGGCTGGAGGGTATATCAGCCGAAACGTTGTGTTAACAACAGATAAGATAAGGACAAATATCTGTCAAAATGTAAATAATGTATATCGACTTTTATCTTTCTTGTAATTTCTTGGGGAGGAGTCACCTTCATATCATGCTCCTCCCTACATAACATATCCTTGTATCTCTCAAGTTCTTCTTTTCCACATTTATCTCTTTATTGTGACCTCTGGCCACAGTCGTAAAATCTATCTTTTCTATGTCTTCTTGTGCTTCACAGTAATTGCTCTCAGCAATTCTTCTTCGGACGTTGTAAATTCTGATGAACTCAGATTTTCGTATTCCATTTTTATACAATTCATACTGCGCTTCTCCATTCAAACAAGAGGGAAAACGTCAACAAAACTGCCAGAAGGCAGCGAAACAAAGTGTTTATAAAATACGAAACAAATAAACGTAGCAACAATCAACAAAACATGCGACTTAATGATAAACGATTCTATGTCATTGAACAAACGTTCATAGTGCTTTCTTTATTGCCCACAAGGGGCTAAACATAGAGGGGACAGTACAAGGAGAGACAAAATAACAGAAGTGGGGAAAATAAAACGAATGAGAAGGATGGTATGAAAATAATTAATTAACGAATGGATGAAGTGAATGTCACTCGGACCCACAATCCAAGTGAGCTCATTGAAACCTTTAAAGACAATTACTCAAAGAATATGTCCATGTTAAAGTCTCTTAAAAGTTCAGGTTAACATACTGTTGATGGCACACCCCTGGTATCAATATCCTCTTGCCACGATCGAGATACCCCTCCCATATTCATCACTTAGTCTTTGTGCGTTCTTACTGTGTGTGATAAAACATTTCACTTGCGGGGGCATTCTCTCACACTCTTCCATATTTACTTTTATCAGATCGTCCAGATTGTTTATTTCCTCACATATCTTATCGAGTGACTCATTGTAAAAAACAATACTTTTTTTCACAAGGTGGGGGTTGGGAAATTTGGGGCTTCTGTGTGCTTATAGATAATCTATCAGTGTCTGGCGGGGTAGAGTGAGGGATGATGTCTGCAGAGGAAGGGTGGGGCAGAGTGGGGATTGGTAGGGGTCGGGTGGGTGTGGGATATATATATATATATATATATATATATAAAGTATAGGAGTTTAGTTCACAAGTGACCTAAACGATTAGGTACGCTAGGTAAGTGCTGTAGCGGATTACTAGGGATCCAAGGTTATAGCGAGAAAGTAGTTATGGAGGCATTGCAGATTTCCGATGCAGCGGATATATAATTGTTAAACAGGATGTCAAACATTAAGGCAAGGCAAATATCTCATGTCATATACAATATTATTATTGGAAGAAATTCAAAATCTTACAGTTGTTTCAGAGATATCCTCGAGTGTGGGATATTCCGTCATCAGAGACAAATAGGGGAAAAAATATGGAAAATGAGAATGGCAAATATCAATAAGATGACAACATAGAAGAAGGGAGCAAAAGAATAAGGAGATGGAAAGAGAGAAGAAAAAAGAAGCATAAAAGTTCATAGTTCAACTTTCTGAAGTTATAGAAACCTGAGTATGAGTCCTTAGGTGCAATCCTGCGTATATCCATGTGGGTTAAAGTCCTGATATGGTAGACATTCCAAGAAAAAGACGCGAACATATAACGTTCAATAATAGAATGGTTGCGGAGGAGGCTATTAAGTGGTAAAAGTAAATAGAATAAAATAAATAGAATGCGAGGTAGACAGAGTGATGTAGGTGGGATTTTAAGGATTGGCTATAGGATAAAGTAAGGTGCATATGTTTACGGTGTCTAAGTGTTGTGTACGGAATAGCCGAGAAGATAAGAGAGAAGATGAGGATGTAGAGGAAGATAGGGTGCAAAAAATAGAGCGAAATCAAATGAATTTAAAAACAGTGGTAGATGTCTGGTAGTCTCAAAGTATAAAGTTGTTAGGGAGGAAATTTGGTAGTAATTGCTTGTGTCAATCCTGGCTAAGTTCAGTAGCTGTAGAGTTATTTTTAGCAGTGGGGGTTGTGTGTGTGTAGGTAGTCGAGAAAGGAAGAGCTAGTTGAATGTTAAGTTATTTATGAGTGAGAGTTCGAGTTAGGGATTTATAGTAGGGGATTTATTGGGTTAAAGTTTAAAATAAATTAAGAATAAATTAAAGTATAATATTTATCTCATAGTGTGATGAGGTACGGTAGATATGAGGTAAGACATATTGTATATGACTTGAGATATTTGCCTTGCCTTAATGTTTGACATCATGTTTAACTATTTTGTATATATATATATATATATATATATATATATATATATATATATATATATATATATATATATATATGTATGTATGTATGTATGTATGTATGGTGGTTGTCTACTCCTTATGCAGAGTTTGACCACCTCCTGTACCTACACCTTAGCACCATCATGGCATCTGATGTGGCTTTTTAAGCCAGACAATGTGCTGAAAAGACACCCACACAGATTGCACCTCCGATTTGGCCCACCAAAGAGCTGTAGATAAGTTCTGCTCTTTGTAGATCTTAAAATGTCTTTTGAGGCCTCCGTTGGATTTGAAAGCCTTCTGGCATACACTGCATTCAAAGGTGTGCATAGACATGTAGGCAAGATAATTGGTGGAGACTCGTATTCTATGGGTTCACAGATGAGATTTGAGCCCAGCAAAAGACAGGCATGTTCTGTCAGAGACCGTTCACACAAAAAGGTCATTGTCATTCACCTTCTCGATCGTTACATTCTTCCTTAGATCTCTTTTGAGTCTTACATGCGTTATCCTGGCCTCTTCAATTGCTTTCACTCCACTCCACACTTTTGTTCGCCATTTTACACGATCCGAAGCAAGGGATTCTATGTTTTTTTGATCAATTCCAAGCGACTTCATAGTAATCCTTATGCCATCCTTAAACCTTTTTTTTAGGTTTACGCTGATAGCGTCCCCCCTTGCAATCTCACCATAAAACATCTGTTTCGGCATGCGTTCATCTGCCATTCGAACAATATGTCTACACCATCTCATTTGGTTCCTCAAAATCATAGCTTTAATTGAGGTGATGCCTACAGATGCAAGGACATTTGTGTTTGGAGTAAAAGAACTCCATTTCATTTTTAAAATGCGATGAAGAAATTTTCTTTGTGGAATTGTTCTAACAATTTAAAATGCCTTTCATAACAAGTCCAAGTTTCACAGAAATACAATAGGGATGGTAAGACAAATGATTTGTAAAGAACCAGCTTTGTATTCTTATTTATATGTCGCTGGCTCCAAACGCGTGACTCCAAGCCACCAAATGCTTTTGCTACCCTTTGAATTCGCAGATGTATTTCTGTATCAAGATTTCCATCATTTTGAGCAGAGCTTCCAAGGTAAATGAACGAATCGACAACCTCAAGTAACCTACTCTTAACAAAAATTTTAGGTGGGTTACAAACAGCACCACACGCAGGTTGATGCATTACAACTGTTTCTTTTTTTTTCAAGTTGATGGTTAAGCCCAAATCATCACAAGTCGAGTCAAATGCAGATACAGGAGATTGCAGACTTGTTTCAGAATGACTGACAATATCGAAATCGTCAGCGTACAAAAGTTTCTTAATGAGTGAAGCAAAAACCTTCGTTTTGAATTTCAGTCCGGTCAGATCAAAGACATTCTCTGTTGTTCGATAGTTTATGTAAATACCCTGCTCAGAGTTTTGAACACGACAGCAAAGTATATTGCAAAGATGGCGGGTGCATCAAGGTCTCCTTGTTTTTCTCCATTTTTCACGGCAAATGATGATTCTGAGAGCCTACCACCAAAGTTAACTCTAGCTTTCATATCTTGATGCGAAGCCCTGATCGTGTTGACAAATTTTTCTGGGCAACCTATTTTCCTTAGAATTAGTCACATGTCATTTCGATTAACAGTATCGAATGCTTTGCTAAAATCAACAAAGCAATGGTGTAGAGCAAGATTCTGTTCAATGCACTTTTCTTGCAATTGTCTGATAGTAAAGATAAAATCAGCTGTGCTCCTGGAGGAGTGAAAACCACACTAAGACTCAGGCACTATATTTGGAGCTATAAAGGTATTTCAACGTTTTCACAAAATGCGGGCAAGTACCTTTCCAACCGCAGACAAAAGCGAAGTCCGACGAAAATTACCTTACAGATCCTTTGGCCCCGATTTATACAAGGAGACTAAAATGGCATCAATCCAGTCTTGAGGCACTTTCTCACTTCTCGAACAGTGACAAATTAGTATATTTTAGTGTTCAAACATTTTGTCACCCCATATTTCAAGACTTCTGCACAGATTCCATCAGTCCCTGGAAACTTATTGTTATTCAGCTTCTTCACAGCTAAATAAATAAAATCTAGAGTTGGTTCAAATGCCATATCTTCTATAACAGAAAGGTGTTCAATTTTTCTATTGTCCTCGTGTCAGCAGATGATAGTCTATTCAAAAGTGCAGAAAAATGTTCCACCCAGTGCTTATGAATAGAAGCGGTGTCAGTCAGAAGCAAATGTCCATTTGCTGTTCTCACTGGAGCTTCTGAAGAAGATATTGGGCCATATACCTCCTTAACATAAGAGTACAGACCCTTGGCATCATTTCTATCAGCTGCTTTTTGTGCCCCTTTTGCTTCATTATTCCACTATTCCTGATTAATTTTCCTTAGAGCAGTCTGCACTTTCCTTTTCAGCTTTTTGTAAGTTTCGTTTGAGTTGGGGTTCAAGGACTGAGAAAGAAGTGTATTGCATAAGTTTTGTTTTTCTAATAGTAAATCATGAATTTCTCCTGATCTATCTGAGAACCAGTCATTGGACTTATGTGATTTAAATCCCACTGACGAATTTGCAATCTGAAATACTTTTGTTTTGAAATCTTCCCATAGATTGTTTTTGGTCAAGATTGATATTTTCTATAGCATCGTGGAATCTTTGGAAGTTGCTTGAAAATTTAAAGTTTGTAACATTTAACTTTTTGGGTACCTTAGGACCAGACAGTCG
>NC_068984.1:49289889-49291071 GCF_001194135.2 Octopus bimaculoides | reverse complement strand
ATATATATATATATATATATACACACACACATTCACATTCACACACATTCACGTTATAGAATAACTATGGATAAGTGAGAGATGGATAGGTAAAAGAAGCAGGAGTATATGGGCTTATCTCTCTTAAGTTTAAGCGTATGTATTTATTTTATTCTGCCTGTAATGTGTATTGTTTGTATTGGAAGACTCAAACGACTAACAGTGAGTGAGTGAGTGAGTGAGTGTGTGTGTGCTTGTGTGTGTGTGTGTGTGTGTGTGTGTGTGTGTGTGTGTGTGCTTGTGTGCTTGTGTGTGTGTGCACGCGTCTTAGTATGTGCGAATATATGTATACATATGAATACACACACACATATATAAACACAAACCGTCACATATCTGGTGGTATTAATATATTTAATAATAAATGATTGTTATTTACTAGTTCAATTATATACATTAACAAATTAGAAACTTTAGTAATTTCTTGAGGAATGTAACTAATCAAGTAGGAGCCAAATATCATAAATAGATGAATATACAGTATATTTAAACCAATTTGAGCACCTTACTTCAGTTGTAGATCGTTTCGTTTCTGGCAGCATTTGTTACTATCCTTTAAGTTCTGATTTCAGGTCCTACAGAGGTCAGTCTTGACTTTCATAACCCTGGGGTAAAGTAAATAAAATACTAGTCAACTGCTGGAAATGATTTGTCAAACTCGATCCTTCACAAATTTGAAAATCTTGGGCCCTTGTTAGAAGCGTGTGTTATTATCATCACAAAAGTGTCGGGCTTGTAAATTTGTAGACCGATGAAGAATTGCATTGCAGTATTTGACTATGGTCAAGTTTAATCTTGCGTTGTGCACCAGATCTTATTCTGTTTTCAACAGTTCCCGATTTTTTTTTATATATTTGAATAAATGAAGATATGGTAGACAATGGAATACAAAGGGTCTCTGATATTTTCCTGTAACTTTTACCTGCTTTCCACTGTTCAATAATTAAGTTTTTCACTCAATTTGTGAGTTCTTTACTTTTCGCCATTATTACGACACTACTTTATGTTGTCTCAGTGCTGAATGAAGAAGCTAGCGTTTTCACACTTAAAAATGACCACTGATAAGATTATTGGAACAAACGAGAAAGTTCTAGTAAAAAACAAATTATTTTAACAGTATTTTGTGGCATAGAAACTCATAAA
>NC_068984.1:49278846-49289563 GCF_001194135.2 Octopus bimaculoides | reverse complement strand
CACGTGTTTGTGTGTGTGATGAAATTCAAGCAACACGATTACTTAATAACATAAATGCGGCGAGCTGGCAGAAACGTTAGCACGCCGGGCGAAATACTTAGCGGTATTTCGTCTGCCGTTACGTCCTGAGTTCAAATTCCGCCGAGGTCGACTTTGCCTTTCATCCTTTCGGAGTCGATAAACTAAGTACCAGTTACGCACTGGGGTCGATGTAATCGACTTAATCCCTTTGTCTGTCCTTGTTTGTCCCCTCTATGTTTAGCCCCTTGTGGGCAATAAGGAAATAGATTACTTAATAACATAAATGTAGAACAGGATGCTTGCTGCAAAAAAAAAAAAAAGAGGTAATGATCAATATAATACACTGTCACACTTCTCCGTGTATGTATATGTTTTATACCGAAAAATTGTTTGTTTCGTTGATATTGCATATATCCTGTTTTATGTGTGTCTAAAATTGTGTGAACGTTAATTCCTCTGATCTTCCGTGTATCTTGTTTTATGATATTTTGCTTCCTTGTCATTAAATCATATATACTCATCTTGTACTAATGTGTCCAGAAAGGCAGTAACCGTTATCGTTCGGGTGTTGAACAGTTTCTTTATTGCATTACTCCCAGCTCTTTACATACTGAGTTCACATCCCGCCTAAGTTAACTTCGCTTTTCGTCTCCCCGGGGACGATGCCATGAAGAACCTTTCAAATCCTGGAGTCAATGCAATCGATTAACACTCTCGCCTTAAAATTGCTGGTTTTGTTCCTAAATTGGAAGCTGTTAGGTACTGCGTTCAGAAAGGTGCTATATTTGCAGAAAGAGGAGAATGGTGAACTTAATTCCTTGTGGCACCTAGTTAAATTTCCTAATGTACTTTATACAAGCTATGTTAAGGACAATTATCTAAATTTGACTTTTAATGTCGTTAAGGTAAATATAGGTACACGATAAATTTGAGATAATGAATTATAATTGCAATTTGTTACCTTGTGCTAATGTAAAAAAAATGTATATTACACGATTTTTGAATAACTGGGTATTCGCTTGGTAGTAATACTGGGAAGCTCTGTGCATGACGAGATCTGAGGGTCCGTAGTCTTTGCTATGTGTTGCAATATCAGTAAGAGTGCATAAGATGTACGTAAGTTAGAACATTTTTCTTCATTGAAAGATTGTTAGTAGCCTCTTACGAAGGATTATATTAATCAATTTTTCTTGACTACATCCTGGGGCCCATTAATTTGCTGTCGCCTCTTGCTCCACATCATAATCTATGTTTATCCAAGCTAGCTAGTTATATGCATTCTACACAGGCCCTCATGCAACACTCTCTTCTTACCACCTATAACCACTTTATATAATACTCCTTCTAACAGTATCACTTCTCTGGAAACCCCTTATCACTCTCATCGTTTTCAGGGACATTGATTAACCAAAGGCCAAGCTAAGCGTCAACTGTATTGATTTCATCATTCTCTGGTCTACATAAAAAGTAGGTGATTCTGGTCGTGACAGATTAGCTAATCAATCGTTGTGTCTCGAAAGCAATTTAGCTAAGGACGATATGAGGACGATAAAACTGAAAGAGTTGAATGGGGAGATGTTAATTATACATGCGATACTAGAACAATATTTAAAAGAATTCTTTGAGAATGTAGCATGTTTCATTGAGTGGTTCTAAGTCCCCAGTCAGATGGAACTGTAAAGCAGATTTTCACCCTGTTTGAGATACCCACTTTGGTTGAATTGTACCGATATATTTATACAAATATTAAGTCTCTGTTAATGATCTAATGACCCAATAATAAGTTTGTTATATAAATTCAGACATCTAAGAAAAGAAATAGTTGTGTTCTGTGCGAGCATATTAGTTTGAAGATTGTTTACTAAGTTAATTGTACGTGGACAGCCCTATTAACGTGTTTCTCTGAGAATTTAGTAAAACGAAAATAATCATGACATACTTTAAACATAATTTAAATGTAATTCTATGAATGTGTGAGTGCATGAATATTTATGACTGAACTGAATGTATGTGCTTGTGTATAGAAGGAAATGTTTTAGGAGCTTTCTTTCCTTATATACTTTTTATCTTTACAAAATATTAAAAAATGATTTTGATTTTGTTACTCTAAGTTTTTTATGGCTTAATCAGAGAAAGTAAGTCGGCATGCATTACGTCCTTCAGGAAGTGTGTCAAGACCTACCTTTAATACTTACAACACAAACCCCACTAAAGACAACCCAAGGGCCAGGAAGTGCCATTAAAGTACGCGTCTGGTTAAATTTACCACTCTATAGTATGTGTGTGTGCATAACGTGTGTGTGTACGTGTGTGCTTGTGCGCGCGCGTGTTTATATTCGTTCAGTACAATCTAAACATAAAATTGCGTGACGAATACGCAGTATTAAGAACTCCATGCGTATTTCGGTTCGTGCATTGTAATTACACCCTTTGTTATGAAATACAGATTTGATTGTTACACAGTATATATGCAGAAAACAAAACAAAACACGAAAGATTGTTTATAATATATTTAGCTACAATTTTATGCATGTTTCTTTAACATAGGGTGTTTATTGTTTATATAATGCAAATTACATAATATTTAATGTCAAATCATCAGGGATGTGCAACTATTGCAAATTGAAAAAATAAAATCATAGAAATTCATGCTAGAAGTATTTCAAGTCTTTCAACTTCACAAAATCTATTTTCTTTTACTCGGTGTATCCTTTAACAGTGTTTAAGACAAATGAACACAAGCAGAGTATTGTAGACTTTGTACGGAAGAAAGGGTTTAGACGGAAATATTAGTGGCAGATAAAAAATTTTATTCAACTGTAGAAGTGAATACACTCCTCAAAAATTTTCTCTGTGGTCATAATAACTCTAGGTAAATGAGTGGTTTAAACCCAATTAACAGAATATTTAACCAACATACAACCTCATTTGCTTATAGCTGTTCGTCAATGTTGACGACGACTTTGTCCTTTAGGAGTCTTATCATATATTTTGTGAGTTGATAGATGTGAAATTTGTTCGGTCCTGGAATGGCATGTCCTTGAACACAGATGACAAGGTAAGTTTCTCATTATGTCGTTGGTGAGTCTGAGATGATGTTGACGTCTCTCTTTTCTTCAGATTTCTCACGTTGGATTAGTTCAAAGCGTGCAGTTCTTTCATCGTAGAAAGAGAGCCAGGTTTGCCGGCCCCGAGCAAAGTGTTCAAGTTGTGCCGGTTGAATGTTGCAGGAGTTCAGGATAAACTTCAGTTAGTCCCTGAACCTCTTCTTGGGTCCTCCGTGCGGGCGAACATCGGCTGATAGCTCTCCGAAGAAGACCATTTTCGGGAGACGATTATCAGGCATCCTGATATCGCGGCCGATCCACTATATTAGCACACTATATTAACAGTCCATTTACCAGAACGTAAATAGCTAGATAGTACGATTTCATCTATTAGTTAAGGATGGAGGGAGTCCTTAAGGATTCTTGTCCGTTCAGCTGTGCATAATTTGTAACGTTTTATCCTGTTGATGTAGGGGCCTGGGTTCTCGAGGATTTTCTCATGAGAGAGTTGACAATATTCTGCTGAATGAATTTCGCATGACAAAAGGTTCTGCTCGGCGGGTGCTACACCTGATCAAAAGCGCACCAGGCTGATTACATCACGGGAAAATCTGATATTGTTTGAGGCAGATCGAACTGGTTTCCTCGAACGTTTCTGAAACCGGAATGAGTGTTGCGTTCATCACTTTGAGCTAGAGACAAAGAGACAACCCGTTCAGGTGAAACATTCTTGCTCACCTGCGCCAACGATGGCGAAGGTTGTTTCATCTGCAAGGATGGTGACAGCTTCAGATTTTTGGAATGCAAAAGGTATTGTGTCTTTTGACTATCTTCAAAAGAGCCACGACATCAATGGTGAGTACTACGCTAACATTCTGAGGCAGTTCGGAAGGCTATCACTGGCAAACAGTCAGGAAAATTGGGGAAAGGGTTCTTGTTTCATTAGGACAATGCTCCAGCACTCGAGTCCTTCGTTTCAATGACTGGTGTGTTTGACTGTGTTTTTGAACTGGTTGATCACGGTCGCTATTCTCCAGAATTGGTCCCATCTGACTATAATCTGTCCCGCGATATGAACAACACTTGACTGGGAACTAGTACCGCAGTGATGATGACGCTATATCTGCTCTTGGTAATTTTTTTGACTAGTTACTTTTGGAGTGTTCTTTGAGTGGTTAGATGTTAGTTTACGTGGAAAGAAACAGTGAGAGGAATTGAAATTGATGCACAGTCTCACAGTTATACCATCACTCCTTCATAGTCAACCTCTGAACTTTTAACTCACGTACATACATACATGCATGCATACACACATACATATATACGTGCATATATAATACATACATATATACATAATACATGCTTACATATATATATATATATATATGGGTGAGTAGTAAGAAGCGTGCTCCCCAAACACATGGTTCCAGGTTCAGCTTCATAAGTGCTGGCGCACGAAAATTTTGATCACTCTACTGCTTCTGCTAAATATTCATATATCAGAAATATATTTAATATGTATATTAATTCCATCTGCAACAAGACAATAGTGGTAATACATTCACAAATACTCCTGTCTATTCTAACTAACGATATTTGCATGTGTCATATATATATATATATATATATATATATATATATATATATATATATATATATATGTGTGTGTGTGTGTGTGTGTGTGTGTGTATAGAGAGAGTGAGAGAGAGAGAGAGAGAGATACAGATAGATAGATAGATAGATGCTTACTTGTAGTTGTAACTATATAAACAAACGAATAGCCTTGTTGCAGATGGAAATGGAACTAGTATATCTATTTATTATGGTCTCGTATAAAATATGACAAATTGGATGATACAGTTCTTGTGATAGTCCATGTTTGCTGCGGGGTGATGAATATGAAACATCTGTGATACATACCTGGGTCTTCATGCATTGTTTTGTACTTGAATATATACATCGCCAAGAATTCAGTTTCCCTTAGAAATTCAATGTTATCTTATGGTTTCTTAAGACAATCCATGGCATCAAATGTGATTAGATCGCATTTGATGCCATGAAAATTTGTACAGCAAATAATAAATGTTCAAGTGAAGTTATAGTTTTAGTATGCTTTGGAAAGGCTAATATTAGAGAGATTGATTTTAAAATATTTAATTACACCATCATAAGTACAGGGTGCGATAGGTAAATTATTTTATTTCGCACATACGCATTGTTTGTTTTTGAAATTGTTGACTACCCAGTATAGTAAAGTCAGTTGGGCACCGTCTGTGAGAAAAACACCACCATGACGCAATTCACTCTCCCAGAAATTTGGAAACGACATGCTGTACTGCTTGGTATTCGCGCCAAAAGCTCCAATATGAACATTTCATAGTATTTGGGTGTCAATCTCAGGACAGGAAAATCTGCGTATATGTACCGATAATGATAAAAATCAAACATCCAGTCAACATCATGGTGTTTGGAGTGATCACTAGTGATGGCGACGTTATGCTTTTATTCATCTTCCCACACAGCTTCGAAGAAAACACGGAGACCTACATTAAATGCCTGGAAGAGGTAGTGCTGCCTTGGGTTAAAAGGGTGGCTGCTGGACGACCCTATGTCTGGCAACAAGACTCTGCACCATGCCACACAAGCATGAGAACCCGGTCTCGGCTGTCAGACAATTTCTGAGACCACATCAACCCTAACATCCGGCCACCTAACTCCACAGATTGAAACCCATTGATTATTATGTGTTGGGGACAGTTGAGCGAGAAACCAACAAAACTCCTTGTAACACCAAAAATTAATTGAAGGCAAGGATTATGGCAGCGTTCACCAACTTAAACAAGGCGACCGTCAAGAAGAGTTGCAAGATATTCCTAACTCGTCTGGAGACCGTGGTTGAAGCCAATGTCAATTTTATTGAATAAATGTACTCTTTAGTATCTCAAGATACTTTTATGTAATTTTGATAAATATATCTTTTAAAATGTCCGGATGTTTTGTTGTCGCCTGTTACGTTCTTGTTCCATTTTTGTTTTGATTTTTTTTTCTATATATACATATACCGGCGTATCGATTACCTCATCTCCTCCTCCCGTCTTCCCTTCCACCGTCTCTAACCTCATTGTCCGCACCACTCTCACCCCCACAATTTACTTACTCTCTAAAATCTAACAAACCCAGCAACCCTGGCCGCCCCATCGTCTCCGCCTGTAACTGTCCCCCCAAACTCATCTCCATATATCTTGACCGTGACCTTGCCGCAACAAGTGGCTTCCCTCCCCTCTCACATCCATGACACCAAAAATACTCTTCGTTTGTTCAACACCGCCTGCCCTCCTGGCCCCACAAAATTTCTCTTCACTCTTGACACCAAGAGCCTGTACACGTGATTCCTCACCACGAGGGGCTGGGTGCACTCCAACATTTCCTTAACATTCGACCTAACCCCCAACCTGACACATCCACACACCTTCGTCTTGTCGAACTTGTCCTCTCACTTAACTGATTCTCTTTCGCGGTTGATTTTTACCGCCGTTCTGGGGAGTGGCCATGGGAACAAGAATGGGTCCCAACTATGCAAACCTGCTCATTGGCTACGTTGAGGCCCAAATGTTCTCCAGTTTCACTGGCCCCAGTCCTGAACTATATGGTCGTTACATTGACGACTGTATCAGTGCGACCACACTCTCCCACAGACATCTAGATCCCTTCCTCTCTTTTGTCAAATCTTTCCATCCTGCCCTCCACTTCTACTCTATTTCCGACACCTCAGTCGCCTGTCTTCGGAAACAGAGGAAAGTCCAATAGAAGGGAAGACAGAAGAAGAAAATCGCCAAAGATTCACATGTGGTTACATTTTGAAATGACCAGAAGGGACTGGATGAAGAAATAATTCTTTCTAAGACAAAGGAGTGCAAAAGAAGGAGGCATGTGTGTATGTGTGGGCATATCCGTATGCACAATCTGTGTGCATGTGAGGTTTGTGTGTAGTGTGTGCATGTGTCTGTGCGTGTGCGTATGTGTGTGTATGTGCGTGTGTACACATGGTGTTGGGTGCGGGGGTTGTATGTGTGGAGCATATGGAGTATATGTGCGTTCCTCTGTGTGTGTAGGCCTGTGCATTCGTGCGTGCGTGTGTGTGCGTGTATGTGTGTGCGTGTATATGCCCATGTATGTGTAATTGTGTGCGTGAATGTATAAGCGTGTGTTGTGTGTGTGGGAGGTATGAGTGAGTTCATATGCGTGTGCATGTGTGTATGTGTGTGCGTGTGTATATGTATGCGTGTGAGTGTACGTGCATGTGTATTTGTGTATATGTGTGTAGGTGTCAATATTTATGTGTGCACGTGTCAGTGTATGTGGGTGTGTACATGTGTGTATGTGTGTGCGTGTGTACATGTGTGTGTGTGCGTGTATGTGTGCGTGTGTATGCGTGAACCAATGGTTGTGTGTGGAGGTATATGTGCGTTTTGCGCGTGTATGCGCCTGCGTCTGTGTGTGCATGTGTATGGGTGTATGTGCGTGTAGCTGTGTGTGCGTGTATGTGTGCGTGTGTAGATGTAGGTGTGTGTATGTGTGCGTGCTCGCGTGCGTGTGCGCGCGTGCGTATGTGTGCGCATATATGTATAAGCGTGTGTATGTGTATGTATGTGTGCATGTATATGTTGTGTGTGCGTGAGTATGTGTGTGTGTATGTGTGTATGTGTGTATGTTCATGTGTGTATGTGTGTGTGGGGTTGTGTGTGGAGTATATGTGTGGTCCTGTGTATGCGTGCATTCGTGTGCGTTCGTGTGTGGGAGGTGTGTGCGTATATATGCGTGTTTGCATATGCCCACGTATGTGTAATTGTGTGCGTGTATGTGTCTGTGAGTGTGGGAGGTATGTGCGCGTACATGTGCCTGTGTGTATGTGTGTGTATATGTGTGTGTATATGTGTGTGTGCATGTATGTGTATGTGCATATGTGTCTGTATGTGTGTGCGTGGGGTTGTGTGTGTTAGGTATTTGTGCTTTCCTGTGCCTGTATGCGTATGTGTGTGTGCGTTTGTGTACGTGTGTGTGCGTGCGCAAGTATGTGTGTGTCGTGTGTGTGCGTGTTGTGTATGTTTGGTGTGTGTGGGAGATATATGTGAGGGACATGTGCATTGATGTGTGTGCGTGTGTTTGTATGAGCGTGTGTGTATGTAAGTGTACGCGTGGGGTTGAGTGGAGGCGCAATGGCCCAGTGGTTAGGGCAGCGGACTCGCGGTCATAGGGTCGCGGTTTCGAATCCCAGACCGGCCGTTGTGAGTGTTTATTGAGCGAAAACACCTAAAGCTCCACGAGGCTCCAGCAGGGGATGGTGGCGAACCCTGCTGTACTCTTCCACCACAACTTTCTCTCACTCTTACTTCCTGTTTCTGTTGTGCCTGTAATTCAAAGGGTCAGCCTTGTCACACTGTGTCACGCTGAATATCCCCGAGAACTACGTTAAGGGTACACGTGTCTGTGGAGTGCTCAGCCACTTGCACGTTAATTTCACGAGCAGGCTGTTCCGTTGATCGGATCAACTGGAACCCTCGACGTCGTAAGCGACGGAGTGCCAACAACAACAAGCGCGGGGTTGTATTATATGGAGGTATATATGCGTTCCTGTATGCGTACGCGTGCGCGCGCGTGTATGCGCGTGTGTGCGCGTGTGTGAGCGTGTATGCGCGTGTGCGCGTGTATATGTGCATGTGTGTATGTCTGAGTGTGGATGTATGCTTGTGTAAGTATGAGCATGTATGTGTTTTGTGTGTACGTGTGTGGTGTGTTATTTCTTTACTACCCACAAGGGGCTAAACACAGAGAGGACAAACAACGACAGACAAACGGATTAAGTCGATTACATCGACCCCAGTGCGTAACTGGTACTTAATTTATCGACCCCGAAAGGATGAAAGGCTAAGTCGACCACGGCGGAATTTGAACTCAGAACGTAGCGGCGGACGAAATACTGTTAAGCGTTTCACCCGGCGTGCTAACGTTTCTGCCAGCTCGCCGTGTGTGGGAGGTGTATGTTATTCATGCGTGTGCGCGGGTGCTTGTGTTTTTTCATGTGTGTTATTATTACATGTGTGTATGTATGTGTGCGTGTATATAGAAATAAAATAAAATATAAAATAAGATTGATTAAAAGAAGGGTGGGGAGGGTACATGATATAAATTTTTTAAATAAAAATTAGCAGATGCAGCATAATAAATAAGAAATAAAATAATAGAAATTAAAAGGATAAAAAAGAAATTAATGCAATTATAAAAAATCACGCAATTGAAAATTAAACAATACTACGGAGAGAAAATGATGAAAAAATGATAAAAATTCGAGAAGGGGCAACAATGTTTAAAAAGTAAATGCGTATAACAGAGGATAAAATAATATGAACTAAAATGAACTAAAATAAATAAATAAATAAAATAAAAAAGTTGCTTTGTTTAAGGAGTTTGCAGAGACAGTCGTTAAGAGGACAACGATTCACATGTGGTTACATTTTGAAATGACCGGAAGGGAATGGGTGAAGAAAAAGTTCCTTCTAAGACAGGAGATTGTAAGAGAAGGAGGTATGTGTATGTATGTGTGTGCATGTGCGTGCGTGCAAGTCTCTGCGTGTATGTGTAATAAGCACACACACACACACACACACACACACACACACGCGCGCGCGCACACATACACACACACATATATATGCATACATACATACATACATACATGCATTTATACATACAAGAAGAGGTACCCAAAAGTAACTGGAAATTTGCAATGTTATTTTATTCAGTCAGTTTTATATGTTTACACCTTTATCGGCCTTCAAAGTATTCCATTTTGAAGCAATGCATCGGTCCAGACACTGTCCAAAGCAGTATCAGAACTCTTGCGAAGTACGGCCTTTTAACACCTCCGTCGATTTTTCTTCACCTCTTCCACATCTGCAAATTCTGTAACACCAGATTTCGTCACCAAGTGATGACCTTCGAAGAAAGTCCCGGATCAACTTCCAACTATTCTTTTAGTTAACGACACGAATTCAGTCGTGACTGCTTTTGATCTTCCGCCAGCAAGCGAGGCACAAATTTTGCTGCAGCTCTTTTCATTTGCAATTTCTCAATCAAAGTTCGTTGGCAGGAGTTCCCGGACAAACCAATCATATCAAGTTCGTCAATTGTTCAGTGACCGTCCTACAAGATCAGCTCATAAATTTTCATGATGTCTTCATTCGTTCGGAAGAACGACGATCGTACTGAACGAGGTTGATCTTCAAATGACAAGTGACCATTTCTAAAGCATGAAAACCACTCTTAAACTTGTGTTTTGCTCATGGCAGCGTCCTTGTAAGCTGTTTGAAGCATGACAACTGTTTCGGTCGCCGTTTTCTCCAGTAGAAAACAGAATTTCATGGAAGCACGCTGATCCTTTGTTTCAACAACTGCAAAGATCGACGAACAGGGGAGAAGCACTGCAAAACAAAGATGCAACACATTGCAGTGTGATTTGACTCCAGACGCCGGTTGGCATACTCATGGCTGGGGATTGCATCAAGTGACTTCTAACGGCAGAAGCTCGAACTACTACGAGCTTGTCCTACAGAGAACGTTTCCAGCTACTTTTGGTACACTCACGTATATAT
>NC_068984.1:49268240-49278047 GCF_001194135.2 Octopus bimaculoides | reverse complement strand
ATATATATATATATATATATATATATATATAAATATATATATATATATATTAGCTGTTCAGAATGCTTACAAAAAAGGTTCTGGAAAACCATGGACACTGACGAGCCCCACAATGCTGGAAGGGTAGTAGAAACGTATTATCTGAGTTTAAAAAAAAAAGCAAAACATGTGTCCACTCTATTTGAAGCACTGTCATTGAGGATGTTACATTCCAAGTAAAGTCAGTTATCCTGATGAAAATAAATCGAACTGAAGAGTGAAGTTTTGCGAGTGGTCCTTGGCAAGATGTGTAGAAAATACACTCTGTTTGGAGTGATGAGGCTCATTTAAAATAAACAGCTCAATTTACTGCCAAAACTGCACCTACTGAGAACATGAAAATCCGCATATTACAGAGGAACAGCATTTTAATTTACCAAGAGTTAGAGTATGTGGTGACTTGTCATCAAAAGGATTTGTTAGACCATTCTTTGTTGACTGAGCCCATTTGCTTGAACATAAAGTCAAATATTCAAGAGAACTTTAAAGGTGCGGTTTTTTTTCCAGCAAAGTGAGACACCCTTACATTTTCAGAGTAATGTAAGGGCTTCTCCCCTGATAAGAATTTTTCAAAATTGGTGGATTGCACGAACAGATATAGTGGAATATCATCCGTGTCCAAATGAATTCACACCACTTGACTATTTCTGTGTGTGTCTCTAGGATGGCGGTGTACATTTAAATGATAAGATTTACGGTACGGAATCGCCAACTATCGACGAATTAAAGACAACCACTGAACGAGAGCGCGTGCAAATACCGAACGAAATACTTTATGATGTTTGCAATTCCATTACTTTGTGTTATAAGCAGTAAGTGGACAAAAATGGTCGTCAGTTTGAAAAGAGTCAGATCAGTTCACGTATAGGGGCTTGCACCGTAGCAGCGCTTTGCTGCATTCACTATTTGCGAGTATATTCTCAGATCCTCCCGGGCGACCCGTCATGCAGAGCTCCAGTCAGTCACCATCTTAACGAGATACCTTGTCATCTGCTGTGAGCATGTGGCATGTGGTCGACCAGCGCGAGCCATTCATCCATCCATCCGGATCCGCAGTGAAGAGAACATGGTAAGCAGAGTCTACCTCGGAAAATCGAGCAACATTGCTCAACAGTCTGAACTTGCGTTCCTGAATCATACAAGTAACAGGAGTCTATCATGGTTATGTATTGAATCCCACTCCGTTCAATGCATTCATGAATTAGATACTTGGCCAAATGGCGGCTCGATCGAGTTGTGGTGCACTCATTGGTGAAAGGAAGTGTTGGCGATGACGTAGTTATTTTTACTGAGTCTCTGGATGTTTTAAGAAGCGCTCTCATTTCATAGAGTGGAGAAGCGGAACCTCTTGGCGTTAGAGTCCCTTGGATCAAGACAAAGATCCAGTCTTTTGTTGGCTTCTCGGCGGACTCCACCTCGTCTGTCTCCATTACTGGTGAAAAGGTCGAAGATACTGATAGCTTCACTCATCTCGGCAGTGAGATTCACAGCAGCATTAGCAGTTAGCCTGAATTACTAAAAAGACTTACACGAGCTGGTGGAGTTGTGGACTCATTGGACAAGAGTGTTTGGTGCTGTAGATATCTGAGCAAGAGGACAAAGATTTGTGTCTTTAAGTCTCTGGTCCTCCCTGTCCTTCTTTATAGTTGTGAGACATGGATTTTAATGCTTTAATGTCCCCTGAACTGAACTCATTTCGTACCAGGACGCTTCGCAGAATGAAAACACGTTCATGACAAATTTAAATACTGTTTGTAGATTGCACAATGTTTTGAACAAGTAATGGATATTAATAAGCACTGAATTAATTATCATACACTGCGCATATACATTTTTTTGGGCGCCCTAGTTTTCTTGTTGCATAAAATGCAGTGTGTTAAAATATAACCATATAAGTCTCTCTCTCCCTCTCCCTTTCTGTACATGTACATGTAAATATATACACATATTTATGTTTGTATTTATATGTATATGTGTCTATACACTTAAACACATACACATATATGGTTGTACTTATATATACACATATATTAATATACACAGACAGACAGACATGCACACATATACATACATGCTTGTGTACGTGTAAGCGATTGTCTGAATTTTTGCTTAGCATGACACACCTTATAGAAAAAAAAAAGAATGAAATGTAACTTTTCAACTGAAACTAATTAAAAATTATAAAGAATGTACCGGACTAAAATAACAATTGGGGTTTATATGATCGAGTGAAATGCTTAATAGTTTTAGCCCATCAAAACTGCGGTCCGACACCTGAAATCAATAAAAAGTAAGAATAAGAGTATACACACACATATATACACACGCGCACACATATATACATACACATATATATGTCTACACACACACACACACACACACACACACACACACACACACACACACACACACACATATATATATATTTTATATATTTATATATATACAGGGGTTGGACAAAATAATGGAAACACTTTAAAATTTCAAACAAATTTATTTAATATGAGGTAGGACCGCCTTTGGCAGTAATTACAGTTTGAATTCTACAAGGTATGGATTCGTACAATGTTTGAATTGTTTCCAAAGGAATTCTTGTCCATTTTTAGCCACAATAGTCACCAGTTCTTGTAGTGATGTTGTTGGAGGATATCGACTCCTTACTTATTTTTCTAAAATGCACCATAAATGTTCAATAATATTGAGACCTGGTGACTGTAATGGCCAGATAAGATGTTCAACTTCACTTGAATGTTCCTGGTGCTTTTCAGTAACAACTTCAGCTGTATGAATTGGTGCATTATTATCCTGAAAGATAGCGTTTCCCTCCGGAAACAGTTCTGCAACCATAGGATGAATTTGATCAGATAAAATGCTTAAATAGTTTTAACTATTAATTCTGCTATGAAGGGAAACCATTGGGCTGGCGGATTCCCAAGATATAGCCACCCAAATCATTACAGATCCTCCTCTATGTTTAACAGTCGGAAGAAGGCAGTCTGGGTCTAATACTTCTTTTGGCTGTCTCCATGCGTATACTCAGCCGGTGGTCGGAAATAAGGTAAAGGATGTCCGAGAAAATAACATTCTTCCACTTTTCTAGGGACCAATTCTGTAGGTTTTTGCACCACTCTAAACGCTTTGCAACGTTTGTATTTGAAAGTAGTGGTTTTCTGATTGCAGCCTTCCCATGAAATTCGGTTTTGTGTAGCTCTCGGCGAACAGTTTTTTGCGGGAACTGGGTTCTCAAGGTGGTCATTAATCTCCCAGTGAACAGTTTTTGTGGGAACTGGGTTCTCGAGGTGGTATTTAAGCTCTGTAGTAATTTTGGGAGCTGTACTTTTCTGTCCTTTCTAACAATTCGTGTAAGAGTCCAACATCCCCAATCTGAAAGTTTTGGTTTTCTTCCGGAGTTTTGTCCGACGAGCAGGATTTTCTCTCTTTCTCAAAGGCTGTCATTACTTTCGAGAAAGTACTTCTTATTTGTTTACTGCCCACAAGGGGCTATACACAGAGGGGACAAACAAGGACAGACAAACGGATTAAGTCGATTATATCGACCCCAGTGCGTAACTGGTACTTATTTAATCAACCCCGAAAGGATGAAAGGCTAAGTCGACCTCAGCGGAATTTGAACACAGAACGTAACGGCAGACAAAATACTGCTAAGCATTTCGCCCGGCGTGCTAACGTTTCTGCCAGCTCACCGCCTTGATAAACCAAACATTGCGGCCGTTTTTGTTACGCAAGAACCTGCGATACAAGCACCAGCAAGTTGACCTCTTTGAAAGTCCGATAGATCTGTAATTTTAATGAATTTTAATTACCTTTTTCTGATGATATCTGAAAAGAAACAGCAATTTTAGGAAAGCATATTAAGCAACAATAATAAATCAAACAACATAAAAATAAACAATCTTTTGGTAGTTTTATAGATATTTCAAAATTATGATGCTATGATGCTAGATGTTTCCATTATTTTGTCCAACCCATGTATATATATGTAAGCTTGTTTCCCAACCACATAGTTCCGGATTCAGTCCTACTGCGTTGCACCTCGGGCCGATCAAAGCTTTGTGAGTTGGTTTGGTAGATGGAAACTGAAAGAATTCTGTAGTATGTGTGTATGTTTGTGCGTGCGTGTGTGTATATATTTGTGTGTCTGTGTCTGTCCCCCCACCATCGCTTGACAACTGATGTTGGTGCGTTTACGTTCCCGTATCTTAGCGTTCCAGCGAAAGTGACTGATAGAATAAGTACTAGGCTTACAAAGAATACGTTCAGGGGTTGATTTGTTCGACTAAAGGCGGTGCTTCAACATGGCTGCAGTCAAATGACTGAAAGAAGTAAAAGAATACACACGCACACACACACACACACACACACACACACACACACACACACACACACACACACACACACACACACATATATATATATATACATGCATAATCACAAATATATTTTACAATCTAGTTACGTATACATAAGCATATATACATAAATGCATGCCCAATCCTTTGTGAAATTACAAAAAGTCATATAGGTGTGACGAACATTTAGCATGAGGGGTGTTAAAAATATATATACATAGATGCAAAGATTTTTAACGTCTGTTGTCATGCAATACAAGAATGCTCAAAAATATGCGTGCGCGCGCACTTAGAAGTATATATATATATATGTAAACTTGTGTGTATGTGTGAGTATGAATTTATACTGAAGCAAAGATTTGCTTGCATGTCTGTAGATGTTAATCATATTTTTATGCAGAAATTAGCGTAATTTATAAAGTAAAGCATATAAAACATATTTACCGGAAACTAAATTTCTAACAATAAATTTTAATGGTCGGTCGATTACCAGAATACAAAAAATGTATGCCTACTTAATATATATTCATATATACGTATACATTGACATACATACATGCATGTAAGATTATTTTAAACATGTCTTAGTTGATTCATATATCTATACGCAGAAAGGAGTAACAAAAATAGTAAACGTACAGCGTACTCATACAAATTTGTATACACAAATAAATGTAATCAAGTCTAATGTTTATAGCTGTTTCGGGTAAACGATGACTGGTGCCATAACCAGGTATATTATGTAATGGGTTCCTATAACATTGTATATGTAAGGAATGACACGGATTTTGAAACAACCATGATGAAAAGTCATGTTAATTTTATTAGAAGGCACTGGCAAATAGCCTAGTGGAGAACAGTGTTTATAAATATATATAGGTTCAGTGGGAAAAGAACGATAAGGTTAGAGAGGTTATAGTAAGAAGTATAATGTGAAAGAGGAAATGGAAAGAGAATAGGAGTGGTATTGGTTAGGGAGAAGTTTGTAATTAAAAGACTTCAATTAACTGTTGGAAGGAAAAAAGATAACTGTGACTATAAGATTGAAAGTTAGAGAAAATAGGTTAGGGGCCAAATCAAATGAATAGCAGTATCTTACGAAGAGAAATTAAGAGAGAGAAAATAATCTAGTAAGAGACACAACAATATCCATCCATCCATCCATCCATCCATCCATCCATCCATCCATCCATCCATCCATCCATCCATCCAGGTGTGGCTGTGTGGTGAGAAGTTTATTTCTTGATCAGATGGCTCTGGGTAACAATATGCATGCGTGCATACATACATACATACATACATACATACATACACCGAACTAAGAGAAATCTGCAGTTACTCTATCCAAATAACAAATTAAGATTTATACCTGCAATTATTGGGGCCCTAAATGCCAATCTTGAAAAATTAGGCTTCTCAAAACCAGCAAGGAGAAAGCTAATTCGAAGACTACCAATCCACTGGAACTGTAAAAATCTGTAAAACATTCCAGAAGTTTATCATTTAAATATATATGAGCATGTTTAGATATGCAACTATACGCATGAGAATACAAAGACAGAGCAAAACATACAAATCTGCACATATACATACATACATACAAACAAAAATACCCTGTTGTTGATGTTGAAATTCCAATGAAAGAGCCTTGAATCTAAGTTCGAAACCGACATTTTCTCTATTGGCAAGAAATCTTGAAATAAAAGTGAGCAATACCAACCAACCAACCAACAGCCGAGTTCACATCACATAAGAACATAGCGACTTTACCTAGATAAATTCACTCAGGAAGTACGAAACAAATGAACAACACCTGGATACTTTTCAGTCAACAACTCTTTGCTCGAGTGGTCCATGATAGCTCGAAACATAGTTTAAAAAACCTCTCCGGGTGTTGTTATTAAGTTAGTTATGTCCCGATCGATAATGACCAGAACCAATCTAAGTTATTTAAGTTAAATATATATATATGTATATATATATATGCGTTTTCTGGGATGATTTGATAAGCAGCGTAAATAATAATAATATAAGTGTATTGACTACAGAGAATAGTCTAATATTGGGCTATTTAAGACCAGTATACCCCAAGAGGTTTTCCGTACGCGTGGGAGTCGAACCCACACCTCTGTATTTCCGGGACAAGTGTGCTACCATTTACACCAACGTACCCACCTGCTCCTTTCACGTCAGATTTAGCACTATAATTTCACAGAGTTGTTTTTTATTTATAAACGTAATATATTTTTACGTCACGGTCGTATATACCTCAATATTAGACTATTTCCTTTAGTCAATTCACAGTAACCGACTATAAGCTTTAAGCGTATAAAAAAAATATTTTTATTTACAAAATTGTAAGAATTCGTCAGCCCTTATCAAATCGTCGCAGAGAACGCATATGATGGCTTGTTTATAAAAAAATAACTCTATGAAATTATAGTTCTAAATCTGCGGGGCAGGAGCAGATGCTTAGGCTGGTGTAAATGGTAGCACACTTGTCATGAAAACATAACGTGTGGGTTCGAATACGGAAAATTCACGCTTTTTCTTTGTCGAGGACTTATTAGATTATTTTTTTAGATTATTTTTTATTAGATATTAGATTATTTTTTTAGTCAATTCACGGTGACCGCTTATAAGCTTACAAAAAATATTAATGACGATACTCCAGCATCACCGCAGTCAAATGACTGAAACAAATAAAAGATTAAAAGAATATGTATATATATGGTGTTCGTCTGGTATGTGGATTTTTGTTTATTTTTATATGCTTGACTATGCTTGCACTGACGATTAAAAAAGTGCATTTTGTGCCCTAATTATGAAATCATATGATATGTAGCTGAGTCTGATTTTAAAAGGCTCGCTTCGAGAGTTGCATTTCCTCGCGTTCGGGAAAATGTGTTTATTATGGCAGTTTTGATTTTAAGAGTCCCTCCTAGCGTGAGGCATTTATGTATAGTAATGCCTTTAATATAAATAAATATATTTATAATAAATCATTAATAAATTTTTCCTGTATGATTTTTTTCACGCTAACTACTTGATAAATTCTTATAAAGATTTTATTGTGTTCATTGTATATAAAATAATTAACAAACAGAGATACACGATTGCTGAGGACGTGTATGGTATATATGTATTCTATTAGTATTTAGCTGTAAAGCTACGAAAGTTACTCAAGGACGAATGTTTCGTGAGTTAGACCTATGAAAGCTCTCTGTCTGTCTGTTTCTTTATTCATTTGTGTACATATGTGTCTATGTGTGTATGTATATATAATGTGTGTATGCATCTATATATGTATATACATAATGTATATATAAAATTTATTAATAAGGGTAGAAATTGATATTAATCAATTAAAATCAGTGGTCTAGCATATTAAAAAAAATCCGAAGATTAAAATTATATTACATACAAAAATAAGAGGAATGACCAGCAAAAGTGGACTCCTATATGCTAGAAATAGATGTCGAATCATCTAACCACGAAAAAATATGTTCTCAGTAAAAAATTAGCGACACAACAGACTGTGAAAGGGCAAGACAAATGAAAAAATACTAAATAAAAAAAAATTACTGAGAACATATTTTTTAGTGGTTAGATGATTCGGCATCTATTTCTAGCATATAGGAGTCCACTTTTTCTGGTCATTCCTCTTATTTTTGTAATGTATATATATATATACATATCAGTTATAATAACAACAATTTTATGTTAATCTGATAGGTTACTCCATACTTTAGTAGAACACAATTCTATTTCTTAAAGAAGAATATTATTGACAATGACTTCGATAGTTCTGCCAGTTAAGCCGTCGTCAGATTGCCTACAGATACTGAATGTCACAGACCAAGTGAGACAACTCTCCCTCAAGGTGAACGAGAAGGAGAGATATCGATATTTCATTATTTTTGCAGCTCTTCAGTACCATGTACACAGCGCAAATCGGAACGGGGACAAATATGCAAATATATGACATTGTTTTTGACATGCTCTACTAAGGAAGACATGATGCCGATAAAGTCTTTACATCAGAAATGACTGCCATATAATGTAAAGAATCTCCATATCTGCTAACAACAACAGCATAAATAGATATATATATATAGATATATTAGCCTAGTGTTGAAAGGCGAAGGGAACAACGTCCTGAGTGTCAGCCGTGAGCTCTTTAGGAAGCATTCTCTTCCTGATGATCGACCACACAACTCCAGAACAGCCGGACTAATGTAACTCAAAGAAGACCAGAGTGTAAAACGCTCTGCATAAGAAAAAAAAAATGTCATGCATGGATATTTTCGCGAAGACTTGAAGATAACATTAAAATGGACGTGAAGTGCAGTCTTTCTTGGATTCGTGAATCCTACATCACACTTCGAAGCACAGGAGATTGCTACATAATAGCTTACAAGCAAAAAAAGAGGGAAGCCCTTGGAGTCTCAGGATACAACTGAAAATGTTGATAAGGCCACATTTCTGTGGACATCACATGTAAAAAGCAGTTGCCCAGAAATGTCACTAAGGTTATACCGCCCAACGCGTATGTACCGTCATAGAGGTCAGGTATCCTGCTAATGTGAATATCTTTTCCTAAATCATAGAGAAATAGTATAACTATGAACAACTGCTTCAAAACCTTCAGCTTTTGTGCTAAGATTATAGATTTACCTTCATACGGATAATTATTGATGCACTTCTTTTCGAGAGTAAATGCTAGAGTAACAATCTGGAAAAGCTAGGGTTTACAGAAAAATTAATCAACGAGATAACTCGGATATTACGAATACAATATGTAGGTGGAACAATAAAAAAAAGTATGCTTTACTTAAAATAGAAATTTTACGTTGTTTTTGTTTTCTGTATTTCAAATAGCTTTGTACATTTGCTAGAAACCAGCTCTTTTCATACCGAGAAACTTTAAAAACCGATGAGAACACATCATTACAACTACTTCATTGTCGTAGACTTGAATTTTATAATGCGATAGTTAATATTACTTAGAATCTGTTCCCTGAATAATCCTGCCTAGGATTTAGCTAAGTTAACTAATCTGAATCCAATGTTATACAGCATTTCCTTATTGCTTTCAATCGTTATAAATGGTAGCATTTAGCTAATACTTCTGGTTTATTACCTAGTTTTATATTTTGTATTTTTATTGTTTCTCGTTTCATCACACATCTACGCGAATACCCACCGCGTCATATATATATTGTTTGTCTGAAATTCTCGGAGTGATATGTGTGTATGTCATACGAATGGTATTATATTGTTATGTATCCTATATAATATTCTATGGGTAACATTCAAATATAATAAAACATGAAGTGAGTACGTGAGAAACAGAGTGGAGAGAGAGAGAGAGAGAGAGAGAGAGAGAGAGAGAGAG
>NC_068984.1:49262200-49268095 GCF_001194135.2 Octopus bimaculoides | reverse complement strand
TCTGCCTGTCTGTCTGTCTGTCTGTCTGTCTGTCTGTCTGTCTGTCTGTCTATCTATCTATCTATCTTAGCTAGCTAGATAGATATACATATAAGAAGGGTAGCAAAACTATATAGAGTTATACTACCAGTAGCCTAGCATGTAAAAAAAGTCAATAAACAACATATTCAATATAAAGTATAAGAGAAATTACCCATAACAGGTAACTTCTACACGCTAGAAGGCAGTCAAAAACGACCGAAAACCACAAAGTAAAACATTTCAAAGGGGAGAGAAAATAAAAACTTTTACCTTATTTCTACCGGTTAGACCTATAGGTTTCTGATTTTTTAGTAAATAAAAGTAATTTACTAGTCAAATCGTTTGCAGTAACCAGCCGTCAGGGAATTAAGGTATATCTACAAGACAGGAGGCCATAAGCACATGTCTTCTCAAATATACATTCTACTTTTCCTATAATCCACTGCGCAGAGGCAGTTTCCGTCGGCAGTTTCCTTGACGACTGGTTACTGTAGACGATTTGCCTAGTAAATTACTTTATTTACTAAAAAATCAAAAACCTATAGGTCTAACTGGTAGAAATGAGGTAAAAGTTTTTATTTTCTCTTCCCTTTGAAATGTTTTACTTTGTGGTTTTCGGTCGTTCTTGACTGCCTTCTAGCGTGTAGAAGTTACCTGTTATGGGTAATTTCTCTTATACTTTATATATCTAGATAGATAGAGAGCTAGCTAGATTTCAATGACACTGTATGTTTATTATTTCTTTTTATCAGTTTCTCTTTTTGTGTTTTTGAAGTAGTTTTGAAATGTATCTTACTAAATACAATAGTGACATGCTCCAAATGAACCTCATTCTGTTCCAGTAGCCAGAGGATTTTATGTATCTCCGCATGCTTGTGTGCAAGTGTGTATATATGTCCGTACGTATATATTTATGAATGTAGGTTCTAGCTGTATTATTTAGATTCCAAACCAATAGAGAAAAGGCCGTTTTATAATCCAGAAACATCATTGAAATTTTGACAACAAGGAAGTCATGTATATATGTATCTGTACATGAATGTATGAAAGCATTGATATCATTGCATATGTACATATGTTTTGACTCACGTATGAATACAGATATAAATGATTGCATCTGTATATCTTTGTGTTTACATGTGTCTATATGCACTTATCTCAGGCTATACCTCCGGAATGTTTTACATGTTTTCACAGTTCTATTAATGCCTTGTATCTGATATATCGTCATTAGTACTATTCTTTTTTTGTTTTGTAAAGCCCAACATCTACATATAGGTAATGAGGCAGTTATATATCCACCTGATCTAATAACTATATATGTACATAACTAAGGCTGGAGTCCGAGTGAAGTATTAGACCTGAATAGTTGCTTTGTTTTTCATTTATTTTAGCATTTGCTAATGCATACTTTACAACCCATTTCCACATCTTCTTTACTCTTTTTGTCTAGTTCGTTATGGTTACATTCTACTGACATATTGCAAGAACAATAAATGAGTAGTGTCTCACCGCTTACATTACTAAAAGTTCTTAAGCTTTTAGCTTCTAGACAATACTTTGTACGGATTGTACAATATTTTGTACACGATATCATGTAGATAATATCGTGATTACATTTTTCTGACAGCTCCTTATAATGTGGATGGGCAAGATATTCAGCGTTAATTACATTGATATTGCATCTAGATGTTTTGATCTACATCCCTAACCTTAATATGCAATAGATATAATGTCATTTCTTTTCCTGGGATTAAAAACACAGAAGCAGTAACATATCCATCAAAATAGATTTTTATCCAAGATAAGTTAAGATGGTTATTTTCATTACTGATACCTTGAAGATCTCTGACAACAAAGCCATGCACAACCTATTACTAATATGCATATAGATTACTTGTGGTAGAGCTGGATGTGTATCACAGTTGTTGGTTTATAGTTATCCAACTTTTACATCAGTGGCCTGGATTTCACCAAGTGGCTAAATGATTAATCCGATTGTTGGTCTGACACTGTTGCATATACTCTCCAAAGTCGGTCATTCTAGTGGTTTACTGTATGTTCGATGACAAATTTATTTTCCTCAGTGAACACCAGGCTGGGAAGCGTGCCTTCAGCAATCTGACGCAGGATAAGAGACTTCTTTCCAGTCTCATGGCCTTATAAACTTACGTGAGCTCATGACGGTGGACTATCTTGTAGGGGCGGGTCCTGAGATCCTCCTTCAGCACTCGATATATAGACGTTCGGCTTATTTTTGTTGTGTCAATCAGTTTTCTGACAGAAGACAAGGATTTTGTTAGCTGTTTTACGTTCGCCTCCTTATGATTGTATTTCGATTTATAGCCATTAACTAAACTATAAATCTGAATTTATTTAGTCAGAGATAAAAAGACTTTTATAATGATGTATAAATTTCATATCACATTTATTGATAGCTATAAAAGCCCGAACCGTCGGTTGCCTTAATTTTGGGATACTATGCACCCCCCCCCCCACACACACATACCGGTTAAGGTAGTGAGGAAGGCAAACAATTATTCAAGGCAGAACTATGGCACTTATATTCATTTAATTCAATCTTAAAATAGTAAAATAATACAAAATTGGTAAAGATAGTAGAGATAGTCTCTGACAGCCGTTTCTGGGATATTCCGGCTATTGGATCATCGTATCAATTGAAGACTAGAAACCGAGTATTTCTTCGTCAGAGAAATGTATGAAGAAATGAATGATAAACAGTGGAAAGAAAGCTTCTCCTTAATGATATCCGTTGTGGTTCATCATGGTTCATTATTTTCAGGATGGTCGGAGGGTTCAGTTAACCCCATTTAAGTTAGTACTTCCTCAGGGATATCCTTAGGTAAATCCTTAGGTGAATCCATTTTCAAAAGAGTGGTTAAATAGAATACCAAGGTGAGAAGAGAGAAAGAAATTGTTAGCTATTGAAAAGTCGTGAAGCACACACACGCACACACATACTAAGTAAAGTATAATTACCCCACAGGCAACTCACGCGCGCACACACACATACCCACACGCACACACACATACTTACATTTTCTTTCTCCGTCTTCCCTTCTTTGGACTTTTCCTATATTTCTGACGAAGATCTTCGATCGAACAATCGAAACGTTAAATCCTCTTTCTTTTATTTCCTTTCCTGAGCTTCCAATAACACTGTACTTTTTCCACGTCCACGCGTTGTTTTTTCGCCTTTTTTTCATGTTTGTTCTTGTTTAAATTGACTATATATATATATATATATATATATATAATTAATGAAAGAGATGCAAAGTGAGAATGCATATTAATCACTACAATTGTTTCGACCCGCCTAGCATCGAACCCTCACGAAAGCAAGAAGATACCTTACGGAACAAACGTTATTTCAACATTTTGTAATCACCCGATGAGACACATCTATACCGACATATAGTCCTAAATTAGTTGTTAAGGATACTACTACCCGCTAGAGGTCGATGCTAGATGGGCTGAAACAATTGTAGGGATTAATAAACATTCTCATATCTTGCATCTTCCGTCTCTCATTAATCAAATACCCAACAAACACTGTGAAAGTGAACGTGCTTTACAGGTAAGTTACCAGGTATATACCATATGATTTATTACCTAATAATGATAATGACAACAACATATATATATATATATGCTATGATTGCATAGATGCAAATAAAAAAGAATGTAAGGTTTATCATTTTTTTCATTTACAAAAACATTATGCAATCCGAAAGTAGTGGTCATTATGTTAGTATTCCGGAAGTAGTGTGACGGTTTTGAGAATGCAAAGTACATGATAGATCGTATATTGATACTCTTTCAATATTCTCATCCTAAAACATCATAATGATTTGTGAAAATTTCCTCAATTGATGCTCAATGAATTAAAAAATCCCTTTTCTGGTAAAGCACACGAAGCGTCAATGCTCTCTTTGAACTGCAATACTTATATTTTATGGATAATATGTGTGGAGATTTTTGTCAAACACAATATTGTACCAAAAAACATAATAAAGTCATAACTGAAAATTGCTATAATGTGGTTAATCGTTCAGAACATATTGTATATTAGCGGGCAGATAATTTACAAGAAGTCACAGAACGAGAGGTTTTTCACAATGTTTAAGACAGATGTACTTGGCTGAAAGCATAGCTCAGACTAAATGAAACTGAAAAGACAGCCAAACAGTATCTCTTTAAATTTCTTTATCGTTACAATATTAATAACACAAACAAGTTGATATGGAGAGTGGGTAGAATTATCACTAGGATGCAATAAGTACCTTAAAACCCACCAAAACTAGAGTTTCTTGTTATTATGTCAAGAAGCCACAATATTTCGAATCATCTGCACTTTTAGGGTGTTATTTACTACAGTCAGAAGCAACATCTGCAGGCTGAAATTTGCTAAATAATGATAATGAATGGGTGTGATGTATATTAGTAGCAGTAGAAATCATCATGCCTTACCTGTTGGAAGTATTGTTTGCTATTATATGTGCCCTGATAGACTAGGTGATCTTGTGTCGCTATTCTTACAGCTTCAGCAGCACTTTATACAAGGTTTCATTACAAAGGACAGAGTACATGAAGCCGATCATAACAGATTATTTCATGATATTCTGCAAACGCTCATCATACATGCCATGACTTATGATTTATTGAATATGCACCAAATTTTAACGATGACATCAAGGAAGTTCGTGTGAAAAATGCCGTTGATGATGACGTTACGATGCAATCTTTAAACGAGCGGCAATATCAAGCATTTGACAGCATCATAGAAACTTTATATGACGGAGATGCAGAACACAGGTTCTATTCTCTCAGTAGCTCTGGAGGTATCTGTACTTCCTATTTGTAGTATATTGCAACGTATTTAGTAAGAATCTGCTGTCCTATGAGACAACCATCATTGTTACGGACATGTGAGAGGATAGTAGCATCGGAGGATAGTAGCATTGGTTGTGTTTCCTTCTACTGATCTTATAGCCTCATTATTACCTGTAGGAATTTTCTCAAATGATGATTAGTGAATACAGAAATCTTGCTTAGTAAATGAAAAAGAATCCCTAACAGTATTAAGACATGAAGCGTCAATGCTCTTTGTGAACGTATTTCTTCTAATAGATGTTTTACCTCAGATAACAAGGAAAACTGGTTGAAGGTTTTTGTCAAATAGCATATAATGCCAAAATTATAATTGAAAATTGCATCAAGCAATCAAGTTGTAAAGCAATGTGAAACCTCTCAGACTTTCCACCAACAGTGATGCAGCATTTAACATATGGTTGTTGCAAATAGGAAATGAAATTATAGGTAATGATCATATTTTACGCTCAGTATAATTCAAATACAAGGCATTTTGATATCATAGAGATCATACATGAAAATTTGCTAAACATGAAAAACAACAGCGATTACATTGAATTTATTTGTTTACTGGAAAATAATCCTAACACCAAAAAACCAAGACACGCTCCAATACAGTGCTAGCGATTTGAATCTCTTGTCAGGTGAAATTATGGCATAAAATAGTAGAGACACTATTGCAGTCAGAAAGGAGAAGCAAGTTGTAAATTATCCAACATAATTTTCACATTAACTTACTCTGTCGATATTATCGCTTCATGATATTAATAGCAAAAGTCGATTCAAATAAAAATATTGCGTAGGAGTGGATGTGTGGTAAGTAATTTGCTTACCAACTATATGTTTCCGGGTTCAGTCCCACTGCATGGCACCTTGGGCAAGTGTCTTTTACTATAACCTCGGGCTGACCAAAGCCTTGTGGGTGAATTTGGTAGACGGAAATTGAAAGACGCCCGTCGTATACACACACACACACACACA
>NC_068984.1:49245731-49262190 GCF_001194135.2 Octopus bimaculoides | reverse complement strand
ATATATATATATATATATATACATATGTGTGTGTGTCTGTTTGTATGTCGGTGTTTGTCTCCGCACTATCGCTTGACAACCGATGTTGGTGTGCTTACGTCCCCGTAATTTAGCAGTTCGGCAAAAGAGACCGATCGAATAAGTACTGGGGTCGATTTGTTCGACTAAAGTCGGTACTCCAGCATGGCCGCAGTCAATTGACTGAAACAAATAAAAGAATAAAAAAATTGCTCTACCACTGCTCTTGGTAAAAAAACATGATTATATTGGTGCGTCCTCTTCCTCATTCAAACTTTACTTAAGAATTCCAAGACACTCTTATAGTAGCGAAAGACCAATTCCTTAATAGTTTGGCCAGAACTGAATGATTTAATGCATGATTTGGGACTCTAAAAGACTGCAGCTGAAGTTCTGCCGTCCGGGCTGCAAGAAAAAATATCGACATGACCAAACTGCAAACATTTCTTACATTTGAAAACGAGACCAGATTTTTGTGTCATTTCTTTCAGAAGTGAAACATTTTGTTTACTGCCACGATATTCCCGGTCTTCTCCAGAAATTAGGAATGCACTGACTGGCGATTATATCCACGTAGTTCTAAGCGTAGCCTAAAACGTGTTCTCCTGCATAATGGCAATGTTTGTGGAGTTGTCTCAGCTAGTCACTCAGTGCGTTTGCAAGAAGATTACAGTGACATAAAGATGGTTATTGATCAACTAAATTATCATGAGCACAACAGACCCGTTTGTGTAGATTTAAAAATGGTCAATTTCATCCTCGGTCAACAGAAAAGTTTCACAAAATATCCTTGCTATATCTGCACTTTGGAGAACCGAGCTCGAGGGGAACACTGGATTCAGAAGAAATGGCCCATTCATGAAACTCTGCAAGCAGGCATGCCAAATATTGCGAACGATCCAATTGTTAGCCACTCCATATAAAACTGGGCTTGATGAAGCAATTTACAAAGGTATTGAATACTTATGGGGAATGTTTTTAACATATAGTCTCTGCATTTTCTGGTTGTCATTCGAGAAGATCAGAGTTGGTGTGTTTGACAGACTTCAAATCCGTGATGAGGATGTCGGAAAGATTGATAACAAGGAAAGAGCAGCATGGCTGTCATTCGTTGCAGTCATAGAAAAATTTTGAAAGCAAAAAATGCAGATGACTATGAAATCCTTGTAAATAATATGCTGTCAGCTTTCCATGATCTAGGGTGAAATATGAGCGTTCAATTCCATTTGCTGTATAGTCATCTCGATAAATTACTTGAAAAACCTCGGTGATGTGATCAACAAGTAGAGGCATTCCAGCAAAACTTCAGGACCATGGAAGAGCGTTATCAAGGGCGATGAGAAAAAAGCATGATGGCAGACTGCTGCTGGAGCATTAAGCGATATTTTCCTGCGAACGTCAACAAACACAATACCTCCAAGTGCAAATTCTTGCCTGAATAAGTTCTTTAGTTTTTTTGTCATCCATACTAACCAGTTTCTCAACTACGTACACCTATCATTTGTATATAATATATTTTCAACTGAAAGGTAGATGGCAAAAAACCTGGCACATGATAACATTAATTTTACTCATCATCGGATTTAGAAATATTATTTTTATAGTCTAATTCTTATTTTGGTGCAACATATATGAATATATAATTCTTATTGTGGTGCAATATATATGAATAAAGTTGGAATCTCAATGCATAGATATTTTGTCTTTCCACGTAGTTTGCTGAGAGTATAACAAGAGAATTATAAGATGGATTCCATCATATCTCGGGAAATATTAGAAATTTGGAAAATATAAAAAACCTTAATTGCAAATGATCTAGAGCTTACAGAGAAAAACTAACTTCATATTTGAATTCAGCATACTCAAGTTATGTAATACCAATTGTTGGTATCGATGCAACAGAAAATTTGTTGGCCAGTGTAATTCTCTGCCTTTGTTAACCATAATTTGGTCTTACTTTAGAAATAGATAATGTGTGGACCACATGCAGGCATTTTACTACCTAGATCAATACAAGTGTATCAGTAACTGCCTTGTTAACCATAATTTGTTCTCACCTTAGTGATAGATCACATATTAGACCATATTCAGTCATTCTGCTATTTGTAAAAATACTTATTATCCATTGATGCTAGCAACTAAAATATAAATCCTTCCTATATGCTAACTGTACAAAATTTTACACTTAATTATTGAACCTACACTAGTGAACTTCACAACTTAGACCAATACAAATGAATAATCCCTTAAATGGGTTAGCCCTTATTTGGTCTCACCTTAGTTATAGATAATGTCTTAGACAATACTCAAAGATTCTGATATTTGTGAAAATACATTTTACCCATTGATGTATAACATTCCTGTCTATTATACCCATTTTTAATGCCTGAACAATTTTTTTTTTTTTTTGCATATCATTGAAATCATTACCTTCCGATGACCACATGGTTTTGGAATTCTGCACCTCGGAATCTCTATGTACTCCTGTTTAGATATGTCCTTCTAATTATTATACTTTATTCAATAAATTTACGTTTATAAACCAGCTGGCAGATTCACTATAAATGTTTACTTTCTAGCATTGTGAGCTGGGTATATATTTATATCGAAAACTTCTCTATGAGCCCGTATATATTGTTATATTAATATATACATATGTACATAGATGTATTAGTACGTATACGTATATATATGTGACATATGGTATAATTATAAACAGAACAAAAATAATTTTCAAATTAGGTTAAAAGGTCAAAATCTTATGGATCTTAATTTCAATTATAGCCATTTTTAATTGCCCATGAAAATATTATTGAGATGGTGCTGTGTCCCAAAATCTCAAATATTTTTATACCTACTGCAAATGTGGCAAAATGCAAGTCCCTGTGGTTTATACTCTTGGATTTTCCTAGGTTTGAAAACACCGCAAAAGTTACTGTTTTTTATCTGACTAAACAGGCTTTACATAAATATTAAAAAAATTACTTCCCAACCCAAAGTTTCTTTTCTAAGAAGTTGAGAAAAAGTCAACTGCTGTACAATTGGTAACTATTAATTTTCACCTCTGTTTCAAAGAAATGACATCACAAATAACGCTAATTATTCATTTAGGCCAATTAGGCAAGATTTTCACCAATTCGCTAACCATTCAAATCGACATATTTCCTAAAGTATTCATCCACATTTTACAAATGAGGTATCAAAATTTTTCTCTTTCGATGCCCTCAGAAAGGAAGTACAATAGAAATTACATTAAAATAATTTCAAAAATTTATAGTGATACCTATTATAATAAATAATAATATACTATATGTATGCGTGTGTGTACATATATATCTGCATTTTATATTATATATTATACAAGGCGGGGTGCTGGTAGAATCGTTAGTGCGCCGGGCAAAATGGTTAGTGGCATTTCGTCCGTCCTTACGTTTTCAGTTCAAATTCCGTTGAGGTCGACTTTACCTTTCATCCTTTCGGGGTCGATGAAATTAGTACCAGTTACGCACTGGGGTCAATGTAATCGACTAGTCCCCTCACCTAAAGTTTCAGGCCTTATGTCTATAGGAGAAAGGATTATATTATATTATATTATATTATATTATACAAAAATATTATATAGAAGTATAATACATACATTTATATGTCTAAGAATATATGAATATAGTCCGACCCATGCTAGTATAGAAATTGAAAGTTAAATGATGTGTGTATTTCCTTAGCTTTCGTAATCCAAATGTAGCTAGATAAGGAAGTTACTTTCGTGTAGGTATGTTGATTGTAATGAAGTTAAAAAATAATAAAGTGGAGTTAATGTATGCCTCAGAGAAGATTTCGTTATGTACAGTGCTTTGGCAAACTATTCTTAGCGAGAAAATTAGAAGCTACTGGATAAATATTATAACTGATGCAAATACAATTACTAGAGCTTAGATTGGTGTTTGGTTAATTCAATTTCAAAAGTTTCTATGCAAGAATTAGACAAAATTTAGAGCAGTGACGTAAAAAATTTGAATATTGTTTTTGTAATGAACTTAAGGTTTTTATGCAGATGTGGTGGGTAATCAAATAAAGGCTCGGCTCTAGGCATAGTGCCAGTTACATTAAACGGATTTTTAAAGTAACTTTTCTTTCTTCTAATTCTATAGTTAACCGTTCGGATTGTTTCCCCGTTGTATTTAGTTTTCTTATTGAAATGACATCTGGAAAGAACGTCTTTGTAACACATGGAAGAATCCGTACATATTTGTTTCTAGGACGAGAAATTTTAAAGATGAACAGAAACGTTTTTTAACTAGGCTGGGTTGGATAGATTGTTTATGGATATAGCTTAATGCTTTATTGGATTTATGATGCAAGTAGGGTAACGAATTAATTAAGAATATATCTTTAAAAGTTGTACTTATAATTCTAATTCTACCTGCGATTATTCTGTTCCATTTATTTATCCATGCATAATAAATTTTTTAAAGCCATTTCTAAGACTCAATTCCAAATAATTTTGCCATGCTGTCGAAAGTATTTTTCGTTTTTGACAATACACCTAGCTACCCAGTGACATTAAGTGATTTTACTGATAATGCGAGTGGAATAAATCCCTAAGGACACAGCTTGCTTTTTTCTAGACAATTGATCAAGCTGTGAGAACTAATTCCACTTCGGATAATCTGAGAAACCCTTTGAAACAGCTCATAGAAATATGCGATGGAGATGATCTTACATTTAGCGACTACTGGAATAAAAGATTAGCATTACGAATGCTGTGGATAAGGAAACCGAATCGAGGGGTGATGTGAAACTACGATAGTGTTTGATAAAAAGAAAAAACAAAGGCTGGACTGTAGTGGCAACTTGCCAACTTTTCCATCATTAGATGTCGAGCATGATGTTATAATTGGCAAATGATCTAGGGTTCGAAATTGTAGATGAAATAGCTTACTTGATAGATTCCCATAAAAGAGTTTGTATTATGAGGAGCTGCAGATCAGAACAAGAAGAGAATTTAGATGCTATACACATTTCATTTCAGCAAAATACGAATTATGGCTAAAGATTCGGGACTTATAGAAGAAGGTCCGTATATCTTTGCTAACAGCAATCGTAATCGTAAACCTAGTTTAAACATTACAAGATGAGTGCATAATGAGCTCAGTTCCTACTCTAAAACAATGCAGAGATGAGACGCAATAAACATCATTGAATTTTGGATTACTTTGCAATCTCTGAAGAGAATGATGATGCTGATGTGTTATGAGACAGAAAATAGTGCGTTTTTGCTTCCAATATGCACTAAATCTCAGAACCTAGCTCTCAATATCTTTTCTGGTGAGTCCGCATTCGACAACATTAATATTCCATTCTTATTGCTTTAATTATTTTCTTTCTTCAAATGTTTTTAGTTCTACTTAGGATACTGTGTGTTGGAAAAAAATGATTTTTATGCTTAAAGTGATATTTTGTAAAGGTGTTTATATAAGGTGTATTTTCTTAAAGCAAATATATTGGAGAAATATCCCCATTTATATCATGAAAATCAACGGACGATGTTTCGCGTTACTGCGAGATTTTCGGGAACAGTGAAATCCTTAACGAAAAGATTGTCTGTATTTTCTATTATATTTATGAAAAAGATCCTTTCACATTTTCCATTAAGCATAAACTAAATATTTACATTCAGTTTATATGAATTATCTTGTTTTTGCAGCACACGTACACGTTTCAGAAATTTTATCAATCAGTAGAGTTCATGTTATATTCTATATATGCTGGCACACCTTCTGAACGGTTCTAACCTTTATAAATGTCCTTATTTCTATTCTGATAGATGACTATGTCAATTTTCGTAATAGTATTTTTTCACATTAAAAAATTGAAGTATGCCTTCCCTGTCGATCCATACCTAAAGTTTAAGGTGCAAAAATCTGAACTTGTTTCAATATGTTAAAAATTCCAGTTATCTTCAATTTCGTTCCATATTTTATCTCTTTTACAATATAAGTTTATTTATTAATGTCATGCTTGAGGAGGTTAGTATTTCGTATTAATCGATTTTTAACTGATCGTTTAACGTGTTATAGAGATCTGGAAATTAATACCAACATATCTTTCTCAATGCCTCAGCACACTGTTTGGACCAAGAACAGAGAAGAATTAAGGGTGATAGATAGCAGTATACGTAAATTTTAACCAAAAGAAGGGCTAGGTATGTTTATCAATAGACTCAGGAATTAAAAGATTGAGGTAGTTTTGAAGTATGGTATGGCAAAAATTCTTACCACATACACATATACAAACAATGATACTCTGTTGTCGATGTTGAAATTTCAATGAAGGAGTCTTGAATCTAGATTAGAAACAGGCTCTTTCTCTATTGGCAAGAAATCTTGAAATAAAGGTGAACAATAATATACATACAAGCATCCATCCATACATGCGTACGTACATACATACATTCGTACATACGTACACACACACACAGACACCAATGTTGAATTTTGTTTCAAGATGCGACACATTAATAGATAATGTGGGTTTGGTAATCAACAATATTCCATGTGTTGTAAAACCAACCATCAAATTTGCTGAACAGGATTGCATGCTGAGTTCGTTGTACAATTCTAAGAAGGACTTAAAAACGTAATTGGCATTTTTAATCGTTATATATATGCGTATTTCCATGGTCCACCTGCTTACGTCCTCACTGCTATAGCAAAAAATACGATTCAATGTATTTTTAGCATTAACACTAAGGACCCACAGGTTTACCCATTTATAAAGCTTAAATTATCAATGATTTTTTCTGTTTCATATATATATATATATATATATATATATATATATATATATATATATACATTATAGACATACATGCATGCATACATACATATATACATACACAGACAGACGTGTGTGTGTACTTGTTTGTGTCCGTGTGTTTGCGTGCGCCCGTGTGTGTGTGCGCGTGTATGTATATAAGTATGTTGCTGATATATTTCTCTCACACTGCATAAGTGGCAGCTGCTTTTTGATGAACGAAGTAGTGATACGGCAACAAAAGAGCAGCTGAATATCGAATATTTAGACAGTTGTGTGATATCCCCTTCAATTGAAAGTTGTACCTGAATTTGTTTATTAGACTGAATTCAAGTGGAGGCTAAAATATTTTGGACACAGTGGCATAACTGTTTAGTTTATAAAGGTATAGCCGATATGATTTTGAGAAGGCCACGGAAATATATTACTTGTGTTAACAATTGGTCACCATTGAATAGTTGTTAAATGAAATATTGATATACAATAAGAATGTTTAGTGAAAGCAAAGCGATGGCTATTTTCAATGAGATACAAAATCATAGTTAACATGTTAAATCCCAGTGGTAAGAAGATGCATAAACATGAGATCATGAGGAATAAATCAAGTTGTAAATAATATTAATTATTGGTTTCAAATTTTGGCACAAGGCCAACAGCTTCGGGGGAGAGCATAAGTTTATTACATCGACTCCAGTTCTCAGCTGGTACTTATTTTATCGACTTCGAAATGATGAAGGGCAAAGTCGACCTCGGCGGAATTTGAACTGAGAACATAAAGACACGAAATGCCGTTAAGCATTTTACCCAGCGTGTTAGCGATTCTGTCATCTTGCCGCCTTAAAATGATATTAATTATTAACTGAAGTGTAGGAGGATGAAAAGATTCCACTTGAGTATTTCACTCAGATACACTCAAATCAAACTAAGATTTTATGACCTTCGATTAGCAATGTAAATATCTGCAATGTTATGGAATATATAATATACAATGTATAATCAAAAGACCCGGTGGACTCGAAAAGGTATTGGACTCCCAGTTTATTATTCAGGGACGTTGCTTAGGTAATCCTATTGATTAGCATGGGTTGGTTTTGAAAACACTGACCCACAGGCTTACTATCTCTACCCTCTTTCATTCTATCACTCATACAGAGGTGTACAGTCTTCGGTGTACATTTGGTCGTGTACATTTGGTCGTCAGCCTAGCATTCCGACTTACTGATTCACTAATTCTTCCTCCCTCGTTACTTATATTTATCTAAACATCACACTAACCACTACGGACACTATTTCCTCACAAGGAGTTCCCTTCTTGTCTATATTTTCTTGGAAATGTCGACTTGCAGCCGTTTATGCGTTCCTCCTCTAGAATAATCTCACCTTGTAAAATAACTGCGTACTTATGGATATGGTCGAGACGAAAAGTTTCTCCATGTGCTGTAGTTGATGTGATGTTTCTCAACAAGTTATGCCTTAAATGAATTTATTTTTGATCAAAAGCATTCTAGCTTTATCAACAATAATGTACCTTTCCTTTTTCAAGACTAAGATATGATTTGAAAATGTTGGTTCCTGTTATTTTTAGGTCCGGAAATGCATTACATTGCCTCTCAAATTCCCCCTTTTTACTTTCAATGCTAATGAAACTAGACCTTAGTAGCAGATTTACGATTTCTTATGAAACCCTTTGATATTCATATTGATATTTTGGACTTGTTTTAGTCAAATGTATTTTACACCCTTGCTTACAATCATTGGTCTTAATGTTCAAGAAAATTTACCATCAAAAAGTTAAGATTGGCGATTTACGATTGTGATCTTCTACATTCTTTCAATGCTTTGCTCTCAGACAACTAAATAGTGGAAGCTTAATTGCCTTGCCCAAATCATGAGTCTTTTACAACTGTTTTCTTATCGATTCTAGCACCAAAACATAAGAGAAATAAGAAGAGTATGGTTATCTCATTGATTAATGATCAAATGTTATCCCCATTCCTTATAACCCTTTCTCACACTCTGTGTTATGCACGTACCCTCTTACTCACTCCATCCCTCCCTCCCTTCACTCACTCACTCATTCTCTCATTCACTCACTCACTCACTCACTCACTTACTCACTCTACTTGGCCACCTAACGACTCTTCAACGTAATATAGCTACGTAATAACAATAATTAATAGATACAGCGTAAATGTATATTGATGATGACCAATGACGAAGTGTCGAGAGATAGCAACAAATTATAGCTAAGGATTAAATCAGATCAGTGATATATGATGAATATAATTATTAGAATATCTAATAGAATGTAAATTATAACCGTAAGATATTACAATGGGTAAGCATGGTTTCTTAAGGTAACTATAATATATTAAATTGAGTTTATAAGTTGATAAACTACGACATTCTTGTTTAAAAAAGTCACTGGTTTTTTTTTTTATTATAGACATTGTATTATAACATTAAGCACAGCACTTAACTTGACTTCATTACTAAAATTAATGATTTCTTACATTTTCACAAGGCTTCACATTTATAAAGGAAGAATACAATTGATTGTATCGATTTGCAATATATTGCTGTTATTTATCTTGTTATTTAACTTATTGATCAAAGAGACATGAAAAGCAAAATTGATCTCCGTAAGATTTAGCCTCTGAACATAAATGAACTTCACTAAATAATGCAAGAAATTGTGACTAATGCCCTGTCAAACTTGCCACCCAACACGCTTTCTTCAATATCGATAATATTAACTTCTGATAAAGGAACAAGGCTTTGTTTTGTCTAGTTATATCTACCGAAGAAAAAGCAATAGCAAAGTTAGCTCCAGCGCGATTTGAACTCAGGATGTAAAAATGTACATCTAAGTACTGCTACGGACTTAATTTCTTACGATTCTGTTTTCGCAGTTCCACCCTTGATAATAGGCGTTTTAATCTAAGGTAGAACGAAATTGTACGTAGTGATGCCATATAGTTCAGCCGTTGTGAATACCAATAAAGATACGCCATAACAATACATACATGGACCGGGTTTCAATAAAAGCAAACACGGTGTGGATAGATAAATCCCACCTCAAAGTAGCAATGAAATCAACAATATTTTCAAGATGAGAATAATTCATTCACACTAGGTATATTGAAGGGAAAATACACTCTTCCGACAATGTACGTGATAAATATCACCTGTGTTTTATACTTCCTCGAACAATACTAGACTGCACAAGGAGGAAATCTATTGTGTTCATCATTTTCTTTTATTTCTATTATTAAATATATTTGCTCCAACAAAACAACGTACCAAAGATGATTTCCATATATCAAATTACCCTATTTCAGTTCTTTAAAAATTAATCCCTGAGTTATGTATACGACTCTCTTTTTGTCTTAGAGAAGATGCCTATGAGAAGATATTATGAATCCATAATACAGTTTAACTTATAGAAAGAACAATAAGCCAGACATAATTTTCCATGGCAGCAATTAGAATAAAGAGCAAATTATCGTCGCAGAAATATCAACTGATTATAGCATTATGCAAACTAACCTACTGTTGAAATAAAGATATTATAGCAGTTGGCGAATGTCTCTATTATATGATTTGTAATTAGTTCAACTGGATTGATAAAAAGTCTCTTCAGTAACAGATTACCTATAAGAATGAGACATAAGCATGTTACGGAGAATAAAAACATTTTGCTGTACAAATATTGTTAGAGCATTTCCGAACAGCATTTTTTAACTTTCAACTTTTTCGTGAACTCTGAACACTTTTTATGTATTTTGTCTAAGAAGTACAAAATTATTGTTTTAAAAAAAAGAAAATCCTCATATATTTTTTACATCTTAGATAATAATATTGAGAAGTATGATAACGATATAAGAGTAATAATGATAATAATGTCGATGATGATGATGGTGATGATGATGGTGATGATGATGATACTACTACTACTACTACTAATAATAATAATAATAATAATAATAATAATAATAATAATAATCTCTATTCCGTCCCATGAACGAAACAGCTTACACAGAAAGACAAGGAAGTTGCTGACTAGATATGGAATACACCACCCAAAAAGTGACACAGACAGACTGTATGTATCAAGTAATAAGTTACAGCTACAATATTTTTATCTGACTCTAAATGAACTAATTAAAATAGACAGAAAAACAAGAAAATAATGACAGAATTTAGGATACACTATCCAAAATCTGACATAAAAAGGTTATATATGCAACGTATCGAAAGTCGCAGAGGCCTTATACAGAAAGCCAGCTGTAAAACAACTGAAATCCAAACTAAAACTAGAACAGCAACGTCTCATGATAAAACGATGGCAAGAACAGCCCCTACATGGCAAATATTAGGTTAAGCTAAACAGGAAAGAAATGGACAAAGCAACATCTCCTATCCATATGTAATCTTGTATAAAATGTAAGTCAACGTACTACCAACTGTATTGTTAAAAAATAGAATACAGGGATCCCCTAGTAACATACTAAAAACGAGTCATCCACCTCGATTTGTACTAGTTTTGTACTCGATCAAACAAACAAATTGTAGGAAGACGAGTCGCACGAAGAGACCATATCTTTTAAGTATTGTTGCCATTTAAAAATGTCTACAGATCTCTGAGCCTCAGTACACACTCTGCAACATGGTCAGTATAATGCTGAATATGTTTAACATAGTAGACTTCTGTTTGACTGCACCAAAATATATTCATCATATACCGATTAAGTATCATCAAATTAAAAGATTATTTTTAAAACGAAAAAGACTGAGGTATAACGGTATAATTAATACAATGATTTACTTGTTAAATTACATTTAATGTTTATCTAATGTAATTTATGAACTACAAACATTTATACTGAACACTACCTATAAATAGAATACAAGTCATATCAACAGTACAACTGTATAAGTGAAAAACAAAACTTATATTATTCAGCCCATGGTCAGATTGGGAATGCGTTCTTGGAAAATAACTTGTATAAAACTATTAAAAAGATATCAAATGTAATCTAATACAAATAACTTTGAATGACAAACAAATGAATTTAAGAAATAGTTTTTAATACTGAATTCAAGGAGCCAAAACAATGTAATGATTGAAGTAACGAGCAGTTGAGAGGAATAATGATAATAATAATAATAATAATAATAATAATAATAATAATAATAATAATAATAATAATAATAATAATAATAATAATTATAATACTTTCTACTGGAGGCACAACGTCTCATATTTGTGAAGAGGGGGAGTAGTCGATTACATCAACCCCAGTGTTTCACTGGTACTTAATTTATCGATCTCTAAAGGATGAAAGGCAAAGTTGACCTCAGAGCGTAGCGACGGGCGAAATACAGCTAAGCATTTTGCCCGGCGTGCTAACGATTCTGCCAGCTCACTCCCTTAACAATAATAATGACAGTAATAAATTCCCTGATGAAGTACCAGACAGTGGTTCTCATGGCTTCTAATCTTAACTGACTGGAAGTGTTATCATGTATATTGTTTTGTCTTGGTATGAAAGATGGGCTACAGCAAATATTCTACTCAATACCACAGATTTGCTTGTCAGTTGTTTGACGTTAACCAGTTGAGCATGTTCCTTGGTGGTTAACGATATGTGCATCTCCGATCACGGGCAGTAGTGTAGGAACGTCAACGTTATGTTTTCAGAGGAATTCTTTGGGGTTTGGGTAATTCACCTCTGGAAGCATGGGTGTTTTGTTCAATATCCTTAAACACCCCTTATTCAAGGATCTTTTGAGCAGGATGTGCTACTCGACCTGAAGAAAATTCTAACTGGGCCTTACCTGCGAGGTCATGCGCTGTTTATCTTGATATGAGATCACCATATCGTGCACATATGGTTGTGATGCTGGTGTACCCTTATCAGACGGGTAGTCATGATGGTTATACTGGGCTTCGTATATTTTACCTGCTCTCTCACTCAATAATAATAATAATAATAATAATAATAATAATAATAATAATAATAATAATAATAATAATAATAAAGTGGGGGCTAGAGAGAGCCATGACGTGGTATCACAGAGTGATGGAATCGGATACTAGCAAAATCCTCTGGGATTTCCCAATCCAACAGATCAGGTGCTAGAGTATAACAGACTGGACCTATTAGTGGTGGACAAGGTGCACCACATATGCTATATAGTTGATGTTGCATTCCCCTTTGACCCACGAATAGTGAAAAGGGAAGGTAAAAAGATACGCATACACAACCCTCTTAAGTACGAAATAGCCCAGCAATGGAAAATAAGTGTCGAAGATAGTGCCAGTTATTGGTAGGTCATTGAAGAGTGTATCAGGAGGAATCAAGAGGAATATGAAGTAAATCGGAATTGAGTGCTCAGTAGAACTGCTACAAAAGATTTGCCTCCTTGGCACGGCCATATTAATCAAGAAAGTATAAGATAGCTGAAAAGAACGAATAGCATGCTACCGTAGGCTGCAGGTAATAAGCCTGTTATGCATGCAAGACTGCAGGAGCTCCAGCAAAACTTGTGATGAAAAAGAAATAATAGTAATAATAATAATAGTAATAATAATAATAATAATAATAAAAATATTCAGACAAATACATAACAAAAATACCAGGACTTACAAATATATATATAACATACAGAAAATTGCACTCCTGGGCACTGCACACATCCTACGCAAAACAATTTCAATACAGTAACCATAAGAGCACCGCAGCAAACCACAGCACATACCCAAGGCACACAGAGCTGCGCTCGGTAGTGAAGTGAAAGCACGCTATAAAAATAAAACTACTGAACAACAACAACAACAACAATAATAATAATAATGATAATAATAATAATAATAATAATAATAATAATAATAATAATAATAATAATAATGAAAGAGAGCAAAAAATTCGCTACTGATCTCATAGATACCCACCAGCTTGATCAGGTTGAAAGAAATGCGCCAACTGCTACTGCAAAGAAAATAAAATTAATTGCAGACAAAGCTCATGAAAAATTAGCTAGCAGATGGGAACAGAAACTTCTGCATGACAAGTATGTGGCTCGTAGCAAACAAGCTGATGTCGACCAAAAACACAGCATCAATGGTTACGAAGCTCAGGGCTAAACGCAGAGAGTAAAGGTTTCATATTGGCTGCTCAAGACCAAAGCTTATTAATCCGGAACTACCAAGCCAATGTGATAAAAAATGGAGCTGATCCAAAAAGCCGATTCTGTAACGATGCCATTAAAATTTAGACCACCTAATCTAATGGTGTAGAGTCTTAGCACCTGTAGAATAGAAAGCAAGACATGACAAAGTCGGCCAGTATTTACACTGGACAATATGTCAGCATTATAAAATCAAAACCGCTGACAAATGGTATAAACACCATCCTGAAGCTGTGACTGTGGGAGAAAATGTATTGATTCTCTGGGACTTCCCCGTACATGCCGACAAAACTATAAAAGCTAATAAACCGGATATTATTATAAAAGATCAGACAAAGAAGATGTGTTTATTAATTTACATGAGTATTCCCTGCAATCATAATATAGCGGCGAAAGAATTTGACAAGATCAGTAAATATAAAGACTTGCTAATAGAAATTGAAAAAATGCAGCACCTCAAGGCGACTACCGTACCAGTGATTGGAGGATCTCTAGGAATGATAAAAAAAAAAGCTACTGAAACCTATTTGAAAATGATACCAGGCTTACCATCCCTATAGGAAGTGCAAAAAATCGTGTTAACTGGAACGACTCATGTACTGAGAAGAGCATTATCGATGTGAAAACAACATCCATTCATGAATTTATTTATTTGTTAATTTTTTTAAAGTACATATTTTACCTGCGAATTTGCGTTTGTAAACTGGGAATGCATACAATGAGTTTCTCTGCCCTAGGTGTACGGAAATCACTCGGCGAGAAGTGGAAGAAAATTTGAAGAAAGATGAAAAAAAACAACAACAACAACAACAACAACAACAACATAATAATAATAATAATAATAATAATAATAATAATAATAATAATAATAATAATAATTATTATTATTATTATAGCCCAGTCCTGGTTAAGGAGGAATATATTCACAGACACGACAAAGTTGCGATTTATATACACTGGAAGCTATGCCAACACTGGAATAACAGCAGAAAAAAGATGGTATAGGCTCACGCCAGAAAAGGTCAAAGAAAATGCTAAGGCAAGCATATTCTGGGATATGCTAATACACACAGATAGAGAAATTAAGGCCAATAGGTGGATATAGATGTCAGAGATTACCAAGAAAAAAAAATTGCTTTCTAATCAATGTATCACTACCAACAGATGACAATGTTTCTCTAAAAGAAACGGAGAAACTTTCAAAATGTAAAGATCTGGAAATAGAGATAACTCGAATGTGGAGCATAAAACAATTCCTATCATAGTCTGCGCATTAGGCATGATAAAAATAATCATTCAGATAAATACATAACAAAAACAGCAGGACTTACAAATATATATAACATACAAAATATAGCACTACTATGCACTGCACACATCCTACGTAACACAATTTCAATACAGTGAAATCAAGGGCATCACAACAACCTACAGTACGTACCCAAGGCACACAGAGCTGCGCTCGGTAGCGCAGTGAAAACACAGGATAAAAAATAAGACTGCTGAATAATAATAATAATAATAATAATAATAATAATAATAATAATAATAATAATAATAATAACAAGAACAACAATGATAGTAGATACCCTGATGCAGTACTAAGCAGTGGCTGACATGGCTTCTGATCTTAACTGATTGGAATTGTTAATATGTACGTTTTTTGTCTTAGTGTAAAAGATATGCTACAGAAAATATTCAGCTCAAAACCACAAATTTGCCTGCCACCTGCTTGGCTTTAGCCAGTTGAGCGTGTTCCTTGGTGGCTGAAGATGTGTGCATCATTTTTGATCATGAGCAGGAGTAGTAGGGAGCATCATAGCGATGTGTTGAGAGAAATTCTTTAAGGTTAGAATAATTCACCTCTACAAACATGGGCGTTTCGTTCATCACCCTTAAACAAACCTTATTCAGAGACCTTTTGAGAGGGATGGGGTGCTCGACCTGAAGAAAATTCTAATTGGTCTTCACCTTCAAAGCCAAACGCTGTTTTTTTTTTAATATGCGGACATCATGTCGCGTACACATGGTTGTGATGCATGTGTCTGATGCACCCTTATCAGTCATTATCAGTACATTGGGCTTCTTATGTTTATACCTCAGTGTCACTTTGATCGCATGCGCTGCAAAAAAAAAAAAAAAAAAAATTACCATTAGATTTAACGTTTTCACTATTCTTCACAAAATATTTTTGTTTGTTTGTGTATATGATGTGTGTTCGTCGTAGTTATTATTGTTGATCCTATTGTTGGAATTATTCGAATTAAAGTTAACATATCCCACAATGCAATTATTTTTCTCCTATACGTCTTGTTTTACAATTAAATCCGAATATTTTCATTTTTTGCTTCTTTGGTTTTTCTTTTATGTTCATTTCTGTTTTCACTTTCGCAATCGTTACTTTTTCTGCCAGGAAGCCATCTTATGTTGACAG
>NC_068984.1:49241257-49245604 GCF_001194135.2 Octopus bimaculoides | reverse complement strand
CCAGCATGACCGCAGCTTTAAAGCTGAAACAATTTAAAGAATTTTAAAAGTATATATATATATATCAGAAAAAAAGTTTCGTCACACTTCTATCCATCTATTCCCGAAAACACAGGAGTAATAATTATTCTTTCTGATTTTAGTACAAAATCGGCTCTTTTGAAGAAGTCGATACCCTCAACTTCAGTACCTCATTAGCACTTTTTTATATCGACACAAATAGGATTACATGAAACGTTGATCTCGGCAGCATTTGAACTCAACCTGAAGAGCATTAAGAAATGCCGCTAAGCATTTTGTTCGGCGCGCTTACAATTCTGACTGCTCGGCCTCTACAGCATCTTCACTAACAGAACCACTAATAATGATGGCCTAATAGTTTGGCACCAGTCTATTAATTTTGTGGGTAGGGTTAGACCACGAAAAACTGAAAGGAAAAGTCGACCTCGACGGCGTTCGAACTCAGAATGTAAAATGCCGGAGGAAATGTCGCTCATGTGTTTATCTGATGTAGTAACCATTCTGCTAGCTTGCTACATTGACAAAAACAATAATTATAATAATTGTTTTTAATTAAGACACAAGAACACAGTTTAGGAGAATCCTAAGTATTCTAGTTAATCATAAATATTTCTGTACATTTTCTATAAGATGTAGCTAGTTCTTGTTTTAAGAAAGGAAACCCTTGATGTATTTCTGGAACCATAATTTTTTAAGATGGTGATGATGCGAATGATAATGAAGATGCTGACAACAACAGCAACAATAACAATAATAAAGAATACGATGATGATGATTTCTAACATCAAATTATAAGGCTTTGTCATATAATAATAATAATAAGAAGAAGAATTTTGCAACTTACTGCTCTTCAGAAAATGAATAACTTCAGTTGCTTGATGACTCATATGCAAGTCATTTATGCGAGAAAATGTTCATGTCTTTTTGTGCAAGCTTATGGAACAAGCATTTACCTGTGCTGTTTCCATCTTCTCAAACTAAATTGGATTAAAAGACAGAATAGTATATATATTTTAAAATTTTAGTTTATATTAATGTAAGTCATGCTTGAATTTAAATGAATGCAAGACATTTTTCAAGAAAACTTCATTAAATCTACTTTATACATTTTGATTCACATAAAAACAAAATTAAGTATAAATTGAAAATCAATTAATGAGTGTTGTTTGCTTTCTGGCATATCAGAAAATATGATAAAAACAGTAGATATTAGTATAACGATTTTTTACACCATACATGTCTGTAGGATGTCAACTGGAAAGGGTAAAGGGAGACAATTAAATCTTTCACTATTTTGTCGTTGTTGAAAGATTCTACCAATACTTCCATTAAGGAAATTTATAATATAATGTTCTAATATTTCTTTGACTCTAAGTTAAAGCATTTGTGATTGAGTATGTAATAACAATAATAGCAACAAAAACATACTACCAACGACGCTATCAACACAAAGTTATTTTTAGTTGGAAAATTAATATTATTATGGTCACAATAATTGGATCAGCACCATGTCACCTCTAGTCTACCACTATAATCTAACCACTACTTGATCAACAAAGGTGCAACAATTCTAATCAATAGTAAAATTGAATTTTAACGTCGGGTAGCAAAGGAACAGTTTTAATTGATCAGTATTTATTTTATTGATCCTAGAACGGTAAAAGACTAAATGGACCCAAGTTGAATCTAGGATTAGAATGACAAAAGCATGAGTATATGGAATATGGATTTTTCTAACAATTACAATTTACTTTCAGACATTCTCTTACTTCTTTGTCTTATTCTTCCTGTTTGTCTTTCTGCTGTTTTACAATGGCTATGCTGACGAACCACAAATGTGGAGAATCTTACTCTCTGCCCACTTTTTTCGTTTAGGAACAGTGTTAATCATTCGAACATTAAAATATATGCAACTGAAGCTTGAATACATATTTATTATAATAATATAAATTTTGTAATTTCATTTGAATGGCCTTGTTCGATTCGATATTGTTGTAGAACACACTTTCCTTAACGCGATGGAGGAGACGTGTTTGAGGCAAAGATGTTGACTTCAAAACCATAGTATGAGTCTCCTGCCATAATTTTGTAAAGATGAAGTTATGCTTATTAGCTATTTCTCACTTCTAATTTATAACAAAATCGTCTACTTTCAGGTTTAGAAAACTATACACCCTATGCTTTATAGTATTTTTTCTGTTTAGTATTATGATATTTAGTATATTGACTTCTTTTCCTTCTGCTCCTTTAAATTTGTAACTAGGTACTGATAGTTTGTGTGATTACATTTAGTGTTTTGTTTATTTGCATACCCATTTTATTTTAAAGGTTGTTTAAAATGATTTAAACTAAGCACAAAACGACTTATTTTGGGAAAAATATAAACAATGAAATCGACCCAAATATTCTACTTATAATTAATTGGTAAAGCATTTGTGAAAGGAATATTGCTCAACATTGCATCCACTGGAATAATATGCGGTCCCCACCTTCATACTGTGAAGTCTATCTTTCTAACAAATCCTTGTTTTCATATAAACTTATGTGTTTTTTTCCGGTGGCATTCTTTATTACGTTTTTCTATTTAATTATTTTTCATTCACAAATATTTATATTCAGTCTCGACTCGCTAATGAAAATGGCTTGTAGCATGGTTTATTTGCGATAGTGCTAAATCCTAGAGCAACAATGTAGTTTTTAATTCTATTACCTACTTTGTCATGCAGCACATTTTTGTCGTTCAGCTCCTGATCAGACATATGCGAGCAAACTATCACAGAGGGCATTCCAGTCATAACTATCACATTTTCTTTGTATATCAGGGACTTTAGTGTCTAATGTGCTTTGTTTTTGACAAGAGAGTAGAGTGTTTGAGGGCTATTTATCTGTAAGTCGGGGTGCACTATTTTTTACCCTGATCTCGCTTTCCTCCTCCTCCTCCTTTATTATTATTATTATTATTATTATTATTATTATTATTATTATTATTATTATTATTATTATTATTATTATTATTATCATCATCATCATCATTATTATTATTATTATTATTATTATTATTATTATTATTATTATTATTATTATTATTATTATTATTATTATTATTATTATTATTATTGTCATTATTATTCACTTAACTTTTGGCAGAAATGCATTAACTTCACAATGTAGGTTTCTATAAACTGAAAATACTTAAAACTTTGTGCCTAGTTAAGAAAATAATATTTTTCTTATTGGAAACATTTTATGAAACCTGCAATTTTATTTTAATATATATCTGTCTTATTCCTGCTCAAAGCTAGAGTTAAGTGCGAATAAAACGGTTTTTATCGTCTTTTGAATTATTTCATAAAAAAAAAAAAAAATGCCACAGTTGGGCAAAGTACCAAGTTATCATTTTTTCTTCTGTTCAATTATGCAATAAAAATTTAGGATAGGAATATACCATTTTCTATTAAGTAGCTAAGAAGAACACTTACAATGGTGATCATAATATAATTCACAATAATCGAACCAAATATATCGAATCCTTATATTTTCTTTATATATATTTTTGTTGGCTTCTCAAAAGATTTAACTTTGTTATATTTTCTGTAACACACACACGTATATACGTATATATATGTATGTGTGTGTGTATGTGTGTGTGTATGTGTGTGTGTATGTGTGTGTGTGTGCGTATGTATGTATATAAAATACCTAAAAAAGTGCCAGACCAACGATTTTAAGATAACCGTCAGGCCGAATCAATACAACAGGAGCAATCTCAGAGCCATGGAGGCCCTTCTTATCAACGAACTGAGACCAGCCATTGGCAAGAGGAAGGAACTACATGAAGCAGACAAATTACTATAGTAACATGTCACCTTCCTCCTTCCTCCTCCACACATTTGAGCAGCAAATTTTCCATCCTTCACTTTTCCAAATGTCTTGAACGAGGGGCTATAGAAATACAAAGTAAATTGCATCTTTGCCTTTTGCTTTCTGAAGGTATTTGGCTAAGTGGTTGAGGTATTAAGCTCACGATCGTAAGGTTGTGAGTTGGATACCTAGTGACGCATCTTGTAATTGAGCAAGACACTTTATTTTACGTTGCTCCAGTCCATTCAGCTGGCAAAAATGAGTTGGAACTGTAATTCAAAGAGTCAGTCTTGTCACATTCTTTGTTACCGCTGAATCTTCCTGAGAACTCCTTTAAGGGTCTGCATGTCTATGGAGTGCTCAGCCACTTACATGCTAATTCACGAGCAAAGTATTCTGCTGATCAGATTAACTGGAACCCTCGACCCCTTGTCGTCGTAACCGACGGAGTTCCAGTATATATAT
>NC_068984.1:49222010-49241066 GCF_001194135.2 Octopus bimaculoides | reverse complement strand
ATATATGTATACATACTTATGTACGTTTACAAATATATAATAATATAAAACTTACTTGGAAAAGGATGCGTACATATAAATATATTTATACACACTCACACACACACAAACAAACACACACACACACACACACACACACACACACACACACACACTCACATATATATATATATATATTCATCAGGGACGTGCCGCCTGGATAGGCAAGGTAGGCAGTGCCTACCTTGAATAAAATAGATTAATAGTAATATTTTCCTTTAATGGCAAAATATGCACCTAATTCAATAAAATTATGAAAGTTACTCTGATTACTATGCACAAAATACAAAGATGTTTTTTTTTGTAGGTTAGGTAGACATAATTTGCCGCTGCTTTTCAATCTCAATATTAAAGTTACGCATAGAACTGCTGTGGTACATTCCTACAACGACATTTTCTTAACGCGCTATAAAGGCAGAAGTGAAGCTGCCTACAACACGGACGCGCGCCTGTATTTCGCTTATTTTTTGTGTGCTTTACTGCATAAACGTCACCAACCGCCTACCCTGAGTAATTACTGACGGCACGTGTCTGATACACACACACAAAGAAACACACACGCACGCACATATATTATTCGCAACTCTATGAAAATAGATAATTACGGATGAGTTTTGTATCACATACGAAGCTTCCCGGAAGAGGTGATCTAGAATTTGTGGAGGATTTTGTTTGACAACGTGCTGTAATCGCTACTTCGTCGGCTAGGATCCAAAGTTTGAATGACAGGGTTAGTTGAAGCTCTAACCAAGTTTAACTAGAGATTCGCACAAAAAGGACCAATATTATGGCAGCTACCAAGGAACTACAATTGCTTACCACACGACACTCAAGGGCGCTGTAACTCAGGGCGACAAGTTCAAGCGACTAGGCTCCATTGTTGACGAAACATAGGCTGCAAAAAAAGGAGTCCTGAGGTCATTGAACATAAAATGGAGATACTGTATTTTCATGAAAACATCAAACTGGAACTTATAAAATCATTTGGAGAGACGAGAGAGTATGTGAATCACGAAATGTGAGTGTGTGTGCATAAATTATGTGGAAAGTGGATATATGAAGGTTTACTTGTATGTGTGGTTATGCCTGTATGAATATGCTGGTTCTTGTTGTTGTGTCAAAAGCACAAGACGGTAGAATAGATGAAGAGAGTGTGTATGTTGCGTGTCTGCATGCGTTAGTGGGAGGTGTGAAGTTGTGAGGAAGGGAATAGTAGTATGGGGGTATGTATACGGAACAATGTTGATGTGTTGAGGATATATGGGTGAATGTGAGAGTGGTATAGGGTGAGAGGTATTTTAGTCGGGAGGGTTTGAGCGAGAGTGGGTTACAAGGGAGCGGTATGAGAGAAGAGGGGAGACAGAGAGAGAAAGATAGAAGAGAGAGAGAGAGAGAGAGAGAAAGAGAGAGAGACGCATAAAGGGGAGAGGGGAGAGAGAGAATGGGATGAGGTTACAGTGAAAGACAGGAAGGGGAAGAAAAGGTTGGAAGAATGGAGAGGAATTCAGATTATAAAACGTATATAATTGAGGGAGAAAATGAGCTCTAATTCCCGTTGGAGGTAAGTAGTGGCCAATTCGGGTGTGGTGGCCAAACTGAATATCGTGAGGTACTGGCCGGAATACTCATCGTAGCGGAAATATCGAAAGATAACGACTCGTTGCCAATACATACACACACACACACACACACACACACACACACACATGGATATATGTATAGATACATATATATATATGTATATATGTGTGTATATATGTTAATATATGATATACATGATATACATATAACCATATATACATAGATATAAACTCACATATATACAAGCATATGTTAATGTCACATACTGCTTAATACATCTATGTATTTTTAAAGATACATACAGTGCCTCAAATGAGCTGGATTAGAAGTGAATCGATTGAAACATGTTTCTTACCAAAAGCATAAGTTAGAGTGAAAAGAATGCAAAATTACACAGAAGAAAAGAATGGGACTTATATAAATAACACAGAAAGCAGGAAAGATTAAGTATCAATGTATTCAAGGTTTTCACATCTATGCAGACACCCACACATAGACACACATATACACATACATGCGTATATACACACATGCATGCATACATAATACATACATATATACACGTATGCGTATGTGCGTGCATAAAAATGATACTTCATACACCCAAGCATACAGAAATACATACACAATAATCTAGATACTGGTAGCGAGAGAGATATAAAGATATGCATATGAATAAAAATGCACGTGCTTATATATATAACGTTACAACGTCGAATAGATTTCAGACGATAACAGCTCATGGTGTGTGTGTGTGTGTGTGTGTGTTTGTGCGCGCGCGCAGATCATATATACATACAAAGATTCATGCAAAGATTCACCTTTCCTCATCCCTTCAGTCATTGGAGCGTTGTCATGTCATACGGTGTATCTTTAGGCATTTTTCGATCTGGAGGAGCGATCGCATTTTATTCCAAGTCCCAAGTTTTGTGACGAACAAAAAACAAAAAAAGGAACAGTGAAGGGATTGTCTCTGTATTAAACGACCCAGAAATGATGAAGCATAAACATGAACCACGGTAGGATTTGATTCAGAGCGTTGAGTACTAGATCGATAATCGAAAATTTTCATACCATCATCGTTTCTACAGCTGAGGATTTCAAATTAATATCTGTAGAATTATTTGCAGTAAAAATAGTTAATGTACTTTCACCTACAGCATTCTTCATAAACATGCATTATTTAATTTCTGACGTCATCGACTAAACTATTGATTACGAATTAAGACGTTTATTTGATTTTTATCCTAAAAAGCCATTGTTTTTGTGTCGTTGAGCGAGACACGTTGCTCCAGTTCACAGAGTTGGCAAAAATGAGTTTTACCTGTATTTCAATTTTTTTAATATATGCATATGTGTATACACACTACGATGCATTATTTATACTGTTAGTATTCGTTACTAAACATAACATCATCGTAAATACTGTTTACGTTTATGCGGAGTGAAAAACTGAGCCCATCCCATTCACAGTGTACTCACCCTTCTAATGAAAGCCGGACAAAAGAAGTATATACTTTCTTTTTTATAACTTGTAGCTATGTAATTAAATAATGTTACATACAAAACGAAAGTGAAGCGAAGCAAGCTGATATGTAGATATATAATAGCAATGTAATCTTAGTGTTATGTAAAAACAATGCGCATACAGACACAAATGTGTCTACCAAATTTGTTTTTTAATAACTTCCAGAAAAATGGATATGTTTTAATGAAATTTTCTACATATATGTTTCAGATGGCGTAGGTTCCGATTATATCTGAATTTGCTGTGGAAAACTAAAGCTTTCGGGGTGGGAGGTGAGAGATGTTTCAGAAAAAAACACGCGAGTTAGCTTTGTTTTTCTTGACTTTCCGAATAATTGGTAATTTTGAATGAGAATTTCGCCAAATACCTTTCAGAGTGTTTAAATTACGATCATATCAGAATTTAATGTGAAAATAAAAATTGGTTGGATAACACACATACGCATTGACATATTACATTTTCTTTTAAAAAGATTCAATTTAAAACAAATTTTTATATAATCGGAATCTACACCATTTGAAGTATATATGTAGAAAATTTCATTAATAAATATCCATTTGAGGCACATAAGTGTGGGTATGGTGCAATGAACTCCGGCTGGTCACTATAAATCATTGCGCATGTATTACTGGAAGTCGATAACAACATGTATTATTTGAAATTAGGTCGTTTCAATAAGCAGCCGGTAAAAATATTTCTTAACTATAGATGTACCTTCATAAATTATAGAAAGTGGATGTTTTTTCTTTAGATTCTGTGATATGTTGTCTATATGTTGAAAGACACAAACATACACTCATTCACACACACACACACACACACACACACACACACACACACACACACACACACACAAAGAACCCAAAAGTTGTATATACATACACGCACACACATACAATCGTCACTAAAGCGACTAAGAGTGGAAATCAACACCAGCATTGCTAGCAACAGTGATGCTAATTTGCATCCTTATGCACTTTAGTGACAATTGTACTTCTGCCTTTGGCTTTTAAATTGCGTATAGCCACCTTGATAATTTATATATATACACACACACATATACTTTTTTGAAGTCTTTGTTGTGTTGTGTTGAAAGATTTGCACTTAATCGAAACTTGTTAGTTGCTATGGTGACAACACTACCTATCTGTTTTAATCGTAATGATGGTGGCACACAACAGAAAGCACCGGTTGCGCTTAGTAATGAACAACGAGAATGCTTAAAAGGAGGTCATCAAATGGTCTTTACCATGCGCAAGCGCTGCTTGAATCTTTGAAACATATTCAAATTCAAAATCAACAATAACTGATAACAGTTACTATTGCTTATTGCTTATTGGCAAAAATTTGCAAATACTGGTATTTTCGTAGTGTGTTTCTTCTGAATGCTTCAGATGTAATGCTATTCTAACACTCGCAAATCTATGTTTTTGGTTGTCGTCGATTAGACAACTTCCGGCGATAATCCAATCTAGTTTACGCTTCTGACGTGCCAAAAATTTACTGTTTTTACTTTCGAAATAATTATGAATTATCACTTGCTTCTAACTGAAGCAATTCCAAACCATCATTATTGTTTTGTACTTTTTCAAGCACTGAAGGTAAATCAAGTGACTTATACCTAGAGTGTACATCTTATTTTCTTAAGATTTGAGATTGTACACCTCACACGGAACTTAGTTTAACATCAACACATGGTCATTGTCTTTAAATAAGTTTATTCCTTGAAAACATTTAGAACAGGCCCTCGGTTTCCTCCTGATCTATGATTATTTTAATATCAGCCCCATAAATTTCGTGTACTGCTGGAAATGTTTTTGAGTTAACAGATATTACCACTTTGATATCTATTTATATTGCTTTTAAGTAATAGATATTTGAAGAAGAGTAATACTATATTCGGTGTGCATCGTCTTGAAGAGAAGTTATTTTAGCTGATCAGTGAAAACCTGAAATTTTCTTCAAAAAACTGGTGTTTCCTGCAACTTAATTAAGTCTGTTGTATTTGTGAAACTACAAATTTTCATCAATTAGAATGCAATTTTTTTTTGATTGCACAAAACCCTCAGAAAAATAAAGACTGCTTGTCCTTCCCGGTGAAATGGATGTAGCTGTACAACCTTCACAGAGGACTCAGATGAATGAGGGATCAGTCTTACACACGATATTAGTTGTCATAATTCCACAAGTCAGCCTTGCTTTTGCAGTAGACGAATGCATGGAGAACAGTTTCACAGCTTTCCAACTCTCTATTTGGAGACTAAACCAGACCCCGTGCAATTTCACCATTCCCTCTGTCCACTATCCCACGACGCTGTGTGACGGCATGGACCCCTGTAACTTTCCAGGCATGGACCCTGCTTAAAAAAGCAGTTGTTACTTTGATATCTATCCATATTGCTCTGAAAGTATTAGATATGTGTGCAGCGTCTTGAAGAAGAGTTATTTTAACTGATCAGTGAAAGCCTGAAATTGTCTTTCATAAAAAGGTGTTTCCTGCAACTTAAGTCTGTTGTATTTGTAACGCTACAAGTTTTCATCCACAAGAACACGATTTTCTTTTTGTATGCACAAAAGCTTCAATGATATGGTATTTAGCTTGATATGAACTGTAAGGATTGTTTGGGGTTAAATGTAAGCCCTTCATTCGCTCACACTTTGATAAATAACGCCTTTAAGCCAAAGACGCTATTTAATATTTATGTATTCACTCTTCCTAGACAGGCTTTCATGAGTGAGTTATTGAATATGTTAGTAAGAAATTAACTAAAACTTTTGCTAGGTTATGCAATAAAACTGAATGCCACTTAATTAAATTCTGTGTTTAATTATGAACAATACACAGTTTAACAAAGACTTATGAAATCTACCCCATACAAAAGATACTACAAAGTAGCTATCCGTTAGTAATTGAGAGTCTGGACAACATTGTCTTTTCTCATTGGATTAATGATAAAAAAATACTCCAACCCTTAGATTTGGAACTCAACACATCATTAACTTACCAGTGTTTCACCACGAACTCAGATGCATTCACCATTATCATAAAGTAAATTAACTCCACTGAGTCATCTTCATTTTCTAGTCTTGGAAGACGTAAGATGACAATATGTACTGTCATACCTCCTCCTTTCCCCCTTCTCCTTTTCAGATTACGTAATAAAAAGAAAATATGTTCAACTCTCAGAAATATTTCATATCTGACAATCAACTTACTAATATCAAAGACATTTCTAATCATTGGTGGCAAAATAATTTGCACTAAGTAATGTGAGTATTCTCTCTGTCAGACGACTAATTTCTATCAACTGATCAAATTTCTCCTCTTTGGCTGTCAGTTTATTTCCCTCAAACAATAAGACTTCCTAATCTTTGACAATAAACTTATAGTTCAAAGGAAAACCTCATATTTGCTGCTGAAATGATTTCTATCAATAGCGTGAATTTTCCTCTTTCGTTGTAACTACGTATATTCCTCCTCCCCTTCTTCTTCTTCTTCTTCTTCTTCTTCTTCTTCTTCTTCTTCTTCTTCTTCTTCTTCTTCTTCTTCTTCTTCTTCTTCTTCTTCTTCTTCTTCTTCTTCTTCTTACCCCTCCTCGGACTAATAATTCATGTTCCCTTCTCTGATTTTATCTTTATAAACGCCAACATTTATGTTATAGCTCTAACATCCTTCTATTTCTAACTACTACTACTACTACTACTACTACTACTACTACTACTACTACTACTTATTATCATCATTATTATTATTATTATTATTATTATTATTATTATTATTATTATTATTATTATTATCATTATTATTATTATCATTCAGTAGTTTTATTTTTATAACGTACTTTCACTTCACTACCGAGCGCAGCTCTGTGTGTATTGGCATATCCCATAGTATGGTTGCTTTCTCATTTTCTGTGACCTCTTCTGGCGTGTGCTTATACCATCTTTTTTCTGTTGTTATTCCATAGTGTTGGCATAGCTTCCAGTGTATGTAAGTTCCAACTCTGTCGTGTCTGTGAATATATTCCTTCTTAGCTAGACTGGGCAGCCAGAGATAATCTGATTTATTGTTTCTTGTCCATCTCCACATATTATACAGTTACTTGTTATGTTTCTTTTCGTTATATGTTTTTGGTAATTTCTGGTGGGGAAGCATTGGTCTTGTGCTGCAATAAAAAATCCTTCAGTCTCTGCTTTGAGTCCTGAGCTTCTCAACCATTGCTGGGATTTTTCTCTGTCTATTTCTTTTGCGTTTAGTTTAGCTCGGTATTTGTCATGAAGGGGCTTTTCTGGTGTTGAGAGGAATTCTTTGGAGTGTTTCGTCCAGCATCCTCATACAATCCTTATTCAATGTCCTTTTGAGTGGGATGGCCTACTCGACTTGAAGAAAATTCTAATTGGGCTCCTCGTGTAAGGTCATGTGCTGTTCATCTTGGTTTAGGATCGCCATGTCCCACATAAATGATTGTGATGCATATGCCTGGTGTACCCTTATCAGATAGGTAGTCATACTGGGTATACTGGGTTTCGTATATTTTACACCAGTGTCACTTTGATGGCATGCACTGCTCTCTCATTCAATAAGAATGATAATAGACTAATCTCTACAGGCAAGCACTGAATTTCAGCATCTGTATAAAACATTCCTTAGAATAGACACCAATCTCTAATAACTATAGTTCCCATAAAGTCCTGTATCTGTTTCTAATAACTGAAGAAATGTCGAATAAATTCTTATGCTCAGAAATATAGTGTAATATCTGTCATTACATACCGTATCTATTCTTTGGCAAACAATATTAACAATTTCAGCCTTCTGGATTCTTAATTTTGTTTGTGCTTTAAAAGAGCATGAATTCACTACAAGCAAATGGAATTCACGTTCACGAAACAATGTCTCCCTTGCCTGCAGTTGGTAGATAAACGTATCACATCGCCCATCAAACACGTAAGAGAACATGTATGTGGTTATTCGATCTGCTAGAAATACCAACCAAATTTCTTTGAAATTATACCCTACCGTCTTGGACATGGCTGGTGACGCTGGTAAATGTAGTCCAAGAAATACAATGCTGTTAAAGAAGAACGGGGTTTTGTAATTGAAATGGCTTTGATTATAAGTCTGGTGAGTCTGGTCCGACCTGGGGTTAAAGAAACACCACCATCACCACACTACAAATTTATCAGCAAGTCATTTTTATACCCATTTGATTTCTATAAAATTTTACAATAACTTTAGGTGTTTACTGATATCTCTGACAAAGCATGTAGGTGCTTATCATTGGACGTAGGCTGATATCTGCTTCGGCGAACAAATTACTCTGTAACGAGCAGCACATTTGCCAAATAAGAAAGTAATGAGTGGTTCTATTCTCATCGAATATGGGCAGTCATTGATCATTTTAAAGATATTGGAACAGCAGACAATTCAACGAATCGGTTTATTGTGTTGTAGTGTTTAGTAACGTTAATTTTTACTCCGGGTTCAAATCCAGCCACTGTGGACATAATCTTTCACTTCACTGCGATCTATAAAAAGAGCTTGCGAAGTACCAGAGTTGATACACTCAGCTATTTCTTATGACCTTGTGCTTTCTGATTCTACGAGAGGGAATCCATTTGCTTTAAAAAATACATTTATTGAAGGTGAGATTTAAGCTAAGATGTTCTCAAGTGAATATATAAAACACCTGCTTAACCAAATGATCCACACAAAACGTCTTTTTTCTGAAATCCCTTACAGAAATTTGAATAGAATTAATGTTGGTATTTACACCTTTTGTTTAGAAGATAATAAATGGCAGCTGTAATGAGCCAGTTATGCACTTGTGAAGTGTTAAGTTATTCACAAATTGTTAGGAACTCTTCACCTAAGCTGATGATGCTTTTTAATTATAATATATTCCAATTTCTTTAGAGTAGTATAATGTAAGCAACATACATTTCGTCAATATCGCACTAAACACTCGCACTAAGCATATTTTCACTCACAGACACTTTCTTATAAATATTGGAAAATAATTACCTGTATAATGATTATTCGCGCCGGGTCTCAAAATGCCGACATCGTGACTGTTGTTCAATGCTCCGTGAACTCTGTAAAGGATGTAAGACGTGACATGGACATTATGAAAACCAAGTTCCCTCAAGGTATATTGGTCTTTGGGCGTGTCTCCAGTGTGGGTGAAGTCATGCCACCTCATAATTTTAAACAGGGCCTTAGGCTAAATTCAGACAGTTATATGAAATTGATGTAAACTGCGGTAAAAGCCTGGTTGGAGGGGATTGTTGCAGGAATGACATGTGTAGCAGCAGGATTCGGATTCTCCGGAAAGTGTCAGAAGTGGTCGGAGAATTTCTAGGACTTCATCAACCCCGATTTCTGACCTCATAATTCCCCCGACTGTAATCCCGTACATTACAATGTGTGAGACGCGGTTGAGAAAGACACCAACAGATCTGGCTGCAACATCAGGGTTGAGCTGCTGGTGAAGATCAACGACGTGTTCGGAAATCTTTCCGAGGACACAATGGTTCCAAAGTCATCTTGAAGCCGTGGTGAAAGCTAAGAGTGGCTACTTTGAGTAAAGTGTTATCTAGTCGATATTTTTATATTTTTTAAAATACGTTTACTTTTAGATGGGATATTGTGTTTTATTTTCATTTTAACCCTGTATACACATTCATGTAGCCACTGTCTCATGCACACATGTACACGCACACTTACATACACACACATACATACATTCACACACACTAACACACACACACACTTACACACACATACACACACGCAGGCACGCACACACACACTTACATGGCACTCCGTCGATTACGATGACGAAGGTTCCAGTTGATCCGATCTACGGAACCATCTGCGCGTTAAATTAACGTACATGCGGCCGAGCACTCCACAGACACGTGTACCCTTAACGTAAGTTTCAGGGAGATTTTGCGTGGCACAGGTTGTGAGAAGGTCGGCTCTTTGAAATACAGGCACTATTTCTTTTTGCCAGCTGAGTGGACTGGAACGTGAAGTAAAGTGCCTTGTTCAAAGACACCACTCATCGTCGGGAAATGAACTCATGACCTTAGTCTAACCACACACACACACACACACACACACACACACACACACACACATATATATATATATATAGCATTTATGGACAACAGATTATATAGAATGATTATTTTAAAGTGTTGGCATGCTTCAAGTTTTTTAAACGGATATATATTCAGTTATGTACAGAACTGAATATACGTCAAGTACAGAAAACTACTAGTTTTTTAATGATTTCTGATTAGTTTAATTGCTTATTTAAAAATTCATTGGAGAACCAATGTCCCCATTTTCACTCACAGAGGCATTGACTGATTGTGGCTATGTATAATAAATACAGGCCAATCTTATGTGGATAGCAGTGTCGTATTTGACAACGTGCCTAATTAATTAAAACACCCAACATAGTTTATATAAGAGAATCTGAAATTTTTAGTGTTGGTATACCTGCAATTTTAAAATTGTATGCTAGTAGTCGAATACACGCCGTGTTTTGAGAAATGAATTGATTCATTGACACCGTTGCTAATACCGAATGTACTACTATACTAATTTAAGCGGCTTTTTCAACTGAATCCTGATTTGTTGTTTATGTAGAGTATAAGCAATAACTCTCATGCTTGGATTAAATAACAAGTACGATTACTGACAAATGATCGATTTTCACCCACACTGGAACTTGAACAACTTCCATTCACACGTAATCATTGATGACTGTACATTTAAGTGTGGATGTGTGTCTACACAATTAAAGCAATTACATCCAAAACATCAATATTTTTGTGTCAGAGGCTGTATAGTCTAGAGTATCCTTTTTTAAAGCGATATGGTATGAATTAAGGAAGCTATTCGTAGCAGGTTGAGCAACCATAAAGGGACTCCCTCAGTGTCTGTATTCAATAGTTGTAGGATGTTAGTGATTATGTAAATTCATTAAGTGATTTTTCATACGATGAAGTACACTAAATGTATGTGTAAGTGATCTGAGCCTCGTGTACCCTAGTAAACAGGATGTAGAAGTTAGTTAAAAAACCATTTCCCCTTCCACTGTTTACTTGTTTACATTATTAGTCTTCAGAAAAAAAGATAATTACCTTTTAAAAACCTGTGCAAATTACGGTGTGATATATTTATAAATTTTAGCGAACACTGTATGTGATAATTAGTTGTAAACAACTAACTTTGTGAACAGTAAAGAGTGATCAACGGCATTAATATAAATCATGTGTTGGGACTTCATCTCTGAGCAAGTACTCTCTTTAGAGATTTGAATTATGTGCGATTGACCATTCATTTTCTGTCCATGAATACATTGTATACAAAATGCTTACATTTGCCAATATATACAGTGTTGGCTAAAATCTTCAGAAATATTCTTTCGCACAGTTTCGCTTTGAAACAAAATTTATTTTCCGATATATTTTCCAAGGTATCCTTCTTTAAGCGATAATGTGTGAATTAAGGAAACTTTCGTTGTTATTTCTAGCAGACTGAGTGGCCACATAAAGTTTTCTCTCCTTAGCTCATCTTTGATAATTTTAAGATGTTAACGAGTATCTGTATTAATCAGATGTCTTTTACACGATGGAGTAAAAAAAAAGTCTAACGCACCAGTAGCGTATGTATTGTTAAAACAATTAGTTTGTTCCTCTAATAAAATCAGTTTTCCATGATCCATTGCCAGTTTTTCATGCAGTCGCAGTGGTCAAAACTCCCTCATACCATTCCCACTTTCTTCAGAAAGGAGGAACATATTGGACAAGCATTCATAGATATCCAAAGGCAGGGTTGTCCCGGCCAAAGCATCGATTTTGATCATAGAGACGCTCAGTTTTGTTTGACAAGGTGCTGTATAACAACCTCAATGACAGCATCCACAAAACGGCTGCAAGAATATGATGTTGCAAAAAGATTTGAAGAATGCTGTGCAACTGATCAATTCTACACGTAGAAGCTACAAACTGTACGGGTTGTGTTTAGACAAAAAAAACAACAAAAGCATTCCATACGTAATTATCCCTAATTTTTCAGTTTATCTATCTATCTATCTATCTATCTATCTATCTATCTATCTATCTATCTATCTATCTATCTATCTGTCTGTGTGTCTGTCTGTGTGTGTGTCTGTCTTTCTGTCTGCCTGCCTGCCTGTCTGCCTGTCTGTGTGTCTGTCTGTCTGTTTGCGTGTCTGTGTGTCTCTGTCTCTGTCTGCCTGTCTGTCTGGCTGATTAGCTGGCTAGCTGGCTGTCATTTATATTAAGAACCTACGTAGTCCAAATTGTCCTTATTTAAAAAAAAAAAATATTTGACTGTGAGCTAAGGGACTTTGGTTACGATTTGGGATTACGATGGACGAATTTCAAAAATATAATCTGCAGATTTTTCTTTTATAAAATTATTTTGACCATTATCACAAAGACAGCTACCATCAACACCATCATGGCTACCGCTTAAATGCATAATTACAACCATCATCACTACCACTGGCAGTGGTATTGGTGGTAACCACCAATGGCACCACCATCTTCATCATCACACGCATTAACCACCACTGCTACCAAAGGAATTAGCACTGTTATCAAACACGACTTATAAATATTGAGTTTGCTTCAAGGATGTTGTTCTTCGTTTAGCTCCAGGAGAGACTCTCCAACGATTCTGCTAGTTCACTATTCTAATAATATTAATTTCTAGAAAAGGTACAAGGCCTCAAATGCGATTTACCAGCATTGGCTGATTCTTTATTTTAGCGATCTCGGAAAATTTAAACTAAGAACACAAAGAACCTTAATCAAACACCAAGTTATTCTGTCTAGCTCTTCAACCAGCAATTCTGTCAAAGCTAAGTATTTCATTAACTTATCAGGATGAGTTCTATTGTTACTTAATTCAGTCAATGAGAAAGCATTCTCAGTGCATCATTCTTTTAAACCACTCTATAACAATCAAATAATCAGTGTTAATATAGCTGCCCACTAAGGTTACATGACCAAATGACTACTAGTTCATTATCTTCCACTATAAAGATACTATAGGCAGAGCTTGAACACTGATTGAAAGTAAAGCATGGGTAGGATTAAAGTTAATAAATGTTGCATGTCTAGTGGAATGAACACAGGGAAAATGGTGTCAGGACTGGCTCTGAGTACTACAACACACAATATGTGAGGTAAATACGTGGGGCAGGTTTGAATAGTGATGGTACAGAGTTGCGTATTCTTAAAATAAGCCGTTGCATTGCCGATATAAGAAAGAGAGAGAGGGAACACATAATTTCACTACAGTAGTTGTTATAGCATGTTGGGAAGTGAATAATCGAAGCAATATATTGAATGTGTGGAAACACAACAAAGACCCATTCATCACGATCATCATGCGCATCAAAATCACCAACTGCGTTGCCATTGTCTTCGTCATCAAAATCTTTATCGTTGTTGTCGCTAGTCGTCGTCGATAACTTTATTAATGTAGTTTATTCTTCTAAGCTAGCATCATGTTTATTTATCTATCTTCACATTTACCAATAAAAAGGGATTCGATTGATAAAACAAGGGATTGTAGAATCCTGGTGCAATAACTACCTTCATGTGCTATTGTACGTTTAGCAAGACATGCATGTTTGTATGTATTTATGTATATACGTGTGAGCGTACGTACGTTTGTACACACGTATGTATACATGTATGCTTGAATTTATGGATTCATGTGTGTATTTATATACTATATATATATGTGTGTGTGTGTGTGTGTGTTTGTGAGAGTATGTATGAGTATGTTTGTACGTATGCTTCAACTCACACATGATAGCTCCTGGGAAACATACTTGCATAATAAAATATGTATATTTCACACACACACACACCCACCCCAAAACACACACACACACACACACACAAACACACACAAACATACACACACACATACACACACGCTCTCAACCTCACCACACATGTATGTACAAAACTATTTTGCAATTCTATTACAATATTCTATTTATATATCTAAAATTTTCTTTGAGTATATTTCTCATCTCTCTCTCTCTCTCTTTATCTATCTATCTATCTATCTATCTATCTATCTATCTATCTATCTATCTATCTATCTATCTATCTATCTATCTATCTGTCTGTCTATCTGTCTATCTCTCTATCTATCTATCTCTCTCTCTCTCTATCTATCTATCTATCTATCTATCTATCTATCTATCTATCTATCTATCTATCTATCTATCTATCTATCTATGAACTCACGTATCCATCCATCAATTCTTCTATTCATACAGCCATCCTTCTATACATCCAGTTATTCATCCATCAATTCACCCATCTTTCCGTCCATCATCTATTCATCCATTCCTTTATCTAGCTATCCCTTTCCTTATCTAGGTAGATAAGCATTAAAACCTAAACCAGCAACAAAGCTTTCGGGGATCTGCTGTATATTATGTTATTTTGATATATAGTTATACTGTTAGGTTATTTTGACATGCTGCTGTAAACCATATTTCTATATATGCATGTATGCGTGTGTGTGCGTGTGCACGTTTACGCGCAAATGTATATATGAATATAGGTATGAATACACGCATAAATACACACACACACACACACACACACACACACACACACAAACACACACACACACGCATATGTATAATTGTATATTCTCGGTTAGAAAATGGAAAAACAATTTAATACGCAAAGCAAAAAAAAGAACGGATTTAATTATAAAAATGATGATCCGTACAAGACAAATCCACTTTTCTTCACACAAGAATTTGTAGAGGAAAGTAATGGGTCCAGTTTTTATTCTCGTTAGAGCATTGTTATTATTATCATTATTATTATTGTTGTTGTTGTTGTTGTTATTCTGTAGTTTATTTTCATCACGTGCTTTCACTGCACTATCGAGCGCAGCTCTCTATGCCTTGGATACATGCTGTGGTTTGATTTGGTACTGTTATTTTCACTGTATTGAGAGTGTTTTATAGAGGACGTATGCGGTGCCTAGTAGTGCTCTTTTCTGCATGTTATATATATTCATAAGTCCTGGTATTTTGGTTTTGTATTTGTCTGAATATTTTAGACTCCACATTCGGATTCTCTCTATTTCCGGATCTTTGTAATTCAGCGTTTCTCCGTTTCTTTTAGAGATACATTGTCATCTGTTGGTATTGATACATCGATTAGAAAGTACTTTTTTCTTGATGATCTGTGATAACTCTATACGGACTATTAACCTTGATTTCTCTATCTGTGTGTATTAGCATGTCACAAAATATGGTTGCTTTGTCATTTTCTGAGACCTTTTCCGGAGTGTGCCTATACTATCTGTTTTCTTTTGTCATTCCATAGTGTTGATCCACCGTCCAGTTTAAATAGGCCCCAACTCTGTCATGTCTGTGAATATATTCCCTCTTAGCCAAGAGTGGACAGCCAGAGACAGTATGAGTAATTGTTTCTTCCCCATCACCACATATTCTGCAGTTACTCGTATTTTTCTTCATTATGTGTTTGGGAGGCTTTGATCTTGTGCTGTAATTATAAACCCTTCCGTCTCGGCTTTGAGTCCTGAGTCTCTCAACGGTTGTGTCATCATTTTATCATAGTCTTTTGTTGATCCAGTTTTAATTTGAATTTTAGTTGTTTTAAATATTTCTGTAGTTATTTTATAACAGTCTTTTAGTACTATTAAGCATCTACTACTTTCAATTCGTTGTTTTATCTCAGATTGTGGGTGGTACATCCTAAATCCTGTTATTATTTTTCTTTTTTTCATGTCGTATAGAGCCCAATTAAGAATTTTGTCACTATGAATTTTAACTGGGACTGCTAAAGTGTTGATTCATATTATGTTGTTCGCATTGACCTCTGTTACAAATATTAAGTTGTCTATAGTATTCCTTTTTTATATCTTCTCTTTCATTTGTGTGTGTTTTAGCGTATCTAGTTCATTGATTTCTAAGTATTTGTATGTCTAGTTTTGGTCTAATTCTCTTATTGCATTTGCTTTACCTAATGTGATTGTTACTCTTAACTAGCTTTCCTCTTTTGAAGGTTGCTTTGGCACATTTTTCTAAGCCGAATTTCATTGTTAATTTCTTAGGTAAATCCATGTACTGTCTGTAATAATATTTCCAGTTGTTTATCATTTGCAGCATACTGTTTTAGATCATCAATACATAAGAGATGGTTGATTGCTCTGCCGTAGTAGTTGTATCCACATCCAGTTCTATTTAGCATGTCACTTAAAGGCGTCAGTACTAAGCAGAAAAGGATAGTATATAGTGAGTCTCACTGGAACACTCCTCTTCTAATGGGATGGGTTTAGTTTTTATGAGTCCCGCTGCAGCACTGTTTGCCATTTATTAATGGAGTGTTTTATATATTTCATTATTGTTGGTGCTACCTTGTTAATGGCTAATGTCTCTAGGATTCTTGGGTGGGAAATGCTGTCAAAAGCTTTCGATAGTCGATCCAAGCCATGCTCAGCCCCTTTGTTTCTTGCATCTGTCATCAGGTATGGCTTTATTGATCAAAAACTGATTTTTACAGCCGTATGAACCTCTGCACTACTGTTCTTGTGGAAACAAGTTGTTTTCTTCAAGTTGTTTACCCATTTTCTGCGATATTATTGCAGTTAAGGTTTTGTAAATTGTTGTAAGACATCTTATAGGACTGTAGCTTTGTGAGTTTTTCGCTCCAGTGTATTTAGGAATTATGATAGTTTTCCAATCTGTGAGCCGTTCAGGCCAATATCTCATTCAATTTCTTTGCGAGCGTCTTATGTATTCCTGTTGTATATTTAAGCCAGAAATTGGTGATCTTGTCGTGTCCGGGTGCCTTCCAGTCGCTTGGGTTTTGCAGTGCCTGGGTTACCTATTCCGTTATAGGTGTCCAGAGTGGTTCAGCTGCTATTCTCGTTGTTTTGCTCGATGTTTTCTGAAGTCGTTCCTTCCTCGACCATATTTCTTTCCAAATTCTCCCACTTCTGCTGTTGGTGCTCCATTGATCTCTATTTTACCTTTGCCAAATTCTTGGTAGAATCTTTGTGCTTTAGCGAGGATATTTTGCTTCAGCTGTTCTTTTACTTAGGGTATTCGTTGTTTTGCAATTTTCTATTTCTGTAGTATCTTTCTTTCTTTCTTGTTGCTTAGAAGTGTCGTTCGCCTACAAATTTCATTATGGATTGACAAATCCTTTCTTTTATTCTCTGTTTTTTTTTTCGGGTATATTTTTCGATAGCGAATGTTTAGATAGTGATACTCTGCTTTAGATGGATTTGAGGGAGTATCCAACTTCTTTTGCAGCCACAGAGGCTGCTACATATATTATGTAATTTAACCTATTGACATTTGTTTCTGCTGCTATTAGTTCTGTATCGACCAGATTTATGTTATTTATTATTGTTACTGTCTTATCAAATTTAATTTTTGGAGGTACCATCGGTTGTTCAAACTGAGATCTGTGGCATTTAATTCCTTGATTTTACTCATTTTTAGAGTATCATAATTATGGATTCCGCCTTCACTGTTTCCAGTTTTTGGTCTCAATCCGCATTCCTTCTCGTTTATATTTTTGTCTGTAGCGTCCTGGTTTAGTGCATTGTGATCATCCTTATGCAGTCCTACAGTTTAGGCTTGTCTTTCGTTACTTACTTCGTTTTTGTTACTCATGTTATATGTATCTTTTACATTGCCAGTACTTATGTTATTATTTGGCATTGTTGTATGATCTCTATCTACGTTTTCCTAATGTATTTTTTTCTTTAAGTATTCTATTTCAATTTCTGATATTTTTTTCATTTTTAGAATTTATCTTCTAATATTGGCTAGTTTGTTAGGGTTTATCAATATATCCAAATCTACGTTACTTTTCTTCCAGATTTTAAATGTATGTGTTATGTTTTCGTTCTGTGGGTAGAGCATTGTTGTGAAATAAGTATGGACGATAGAAATGTATTCCTTCTGTGTCCATTTTGCTTTTTAATTTTATTCGCGGGACGTGAAGAATAGCGTCCGGCCCTTTATTTTGATGGTCATCATTTTCATAGGGTACCGGTCCGTTCGTTTCTGCTGATAAATGTTTTTGTACGGGTAGGTTTTCGTCCTTTTTGTGTAACAAGTTTAAAGTACGCATTTCTCGTTTGTTACCTTGGGTTGAATAATACGGGTATTCTTTAATTTATTTGTCATTGTTTTGTGTATGATTGTTGGGGACGGAAACGGTCTGTTGTTGATCTGAACCGTGATGTTATTCTTGATATTATCATTACTATTATTATTATTATTATTATTATTATTATTATTATTATTATTATTATTATTATTATTATTATTGTTATTATTATTATTAATATTATAATTATTATTATTATTATTATTATTATTATTATTATTATTATTATTATTATTATTACTATTATTATAATTATTACCCAAAAACATTTTAATCACTAAACAGTGTTAAAATGCTTTTAAACGTACACCTTTAACTGCCATCTTAACATCACACTATCATCTTATAATCAAATTACTTTTAAGACAAAATTTTAATTTGCTTATATTTTGACAGACATTCTCTAGAACAACACTCTGTACAAAACCAAATATATGGCACCCTAGCCATAACACCAACCTGAATTTCAAACTTGTCTCTTGAGGTCTGTCGGTGAGACTTGGAATCTACTTGTACAAACACAAAGCAAAAGCCAAACATATTATCATTATTATTATTATTATTATTATTATTATTATTATTATTATTATTATTATTATTATTATTATTATTATTATTATTATTATTATTCAGTAGTTTTATTTTTATAACGTGCTTTCACTTCACTA
>NC_068984.1:49216511-49220476 GCF_001194135.2 Octopus bimaculoides | reverse complement strand
ATTATTATTATTATTATTATTATTATTATTATTGTTATTATTATTATTATTTCTATCGTTTGTGTTTACTGTTGTAAGTCTTTTTTTTTAATGTGTAAATAAGGATCCCTACATTATTATGTGAAGAAAGGAAAGCTGAAAATTTGTTGGCTAAAATATGGGAATGGGGGCAAATGAGTAATTTATGATATGCCGTTATTTCTTCCTTACTTGTTTGAATTCATTACGTTGGAAGTATTTCTTCATTATTTCGCATCATCCTTAGGAGCAAAAGCTGGTCAACATAGTTATTGTTGAAGTTGAGAGAGTATGAAACAGCCAGCTCACAGGTATTTGTTTTTCCATAACTTTTACCTTAAATGCAATTGAATTTGCCAATAAAATATTTGGATAATTTTTAGTGTTTAACAATAAAATTTCTTTTCTCTTTTGGATTCTAAGTAAGATATTCTTACACAATTCTTTAATTTGATAACTTGCAATTTTTAAAAAAACTGATGCTTAAAATGGGGTAACATGAGTAATGACTAATTTCAGCAATTTCTTCTCTTTGATGGCATGGTGCGTAAATATATCAGAAAGAGAGCCATTCCAACAGATTGTGAAGATGCCATAGAAAATATTTTGCCAGTTTTTAGATTTAGTTAGATTTCGTAAATTTTATATTATGTATTATTCTTCCAGGATCCTCTTTCATTTGACCGAGACTTTTAAAATTTTTGCTGCAATTCTGATCTTTTTCATGTCTAAGGACCTTTCCTCTATTTCATATGTATGGATCTTTCCTCAAATGTAATTTTGGTAAAATGGAAAAGAGAAATTTACTTTACTTTGTCGTCAATAAATTTGCTCCACATAAATTTGTCTCTTGTATGCTCAAAAAATATACTTTTCTCAAATAGTGTTCTGAATATGTTTTAGTGTTCTTAATACATTTAGAGGTCATTTACTTAGCTGATAAAGTTTTTGTAAGGTTAGGAACATTTGTAAAATATATATATTTTTCTCAAAATCAAAAGGCGCTAAATATTACTCATTGTGCCCCACTATTCCTCTACCTTCAGCCGCACAACTTCTTCCGACCTGGAAATCTCATTATATAAAGATGGGGGACAATGATGATAATAATAAATAAACATTTTACGAAAAGCTACAGCAGCTCTAAATGAACCACATAGTCACAACGGCTCCACCGAATGCATACTCAGGCAAAAATACGTACAAATCTACAATAACTCCACCACCAACAACACTTACCGTTTAGCAGAAAAGTCGGCAGTTCACATTCTACTGCAATGCACCAAGCATAAACTTGGTAACAATTTTTCCAAGCCATCACATAATTTCTACGAACAATGTATCTCATTAGAGTTTGAAGAGAGAGAAGAAAAGAAAGAGGGAGAGAGGGGGAGAAAGAGAGGAGAGGGAAAGAGAGAGAAAGAGAGGAGAGGGAAAGAGAGAGAGAGAGAGAGAGAGAGAGAGAGAGAGAGAGCGTGTGAGAAGGAGAAAGAGAAAGAGAAGTAGGAACTTGGACAGAATGAGTGTAAGAAAGTGTGATAACTGTATAAGGGAGGTAAAGATAGATAGTGACAGAGTGAGAGTGAGAGAGAGAGTGTGTGAGAGACAAAAAGAGAAACTGGAAGAATTACTGGCTATTTGGAGTATTTAGCAAACTGTCGAAAATGGCAATGTAGTTAAATGATATATAGTAATGAGTTCGAGCCTTACATTTAAACGATAATAAATAGAGTTAATTAATTAGCAATGGTAATGGTGTTGTTGTTGCTGCTGCTGCTGCTGCTGTTGCTGATGAGGATGATGATGATGAAGTGCCGACGATGATGACAGTGTGGAAATGCTGAGAATAGTGACAAAGCCGATGGCGTTAAATTAGGTTGTAGTGATTGTGGTGATGTAGTGGCTCTTTTTAATAATTGAATTTTTTCGGAACTCTAGTCGGTGCTTAGTATTCAATGTTAACGTTAAAACTAGAATGACCTGACAACAGCAAACCCATGAAATTCCCCTCAAATTATGCAATGATCATATTGATTATGATGATGTAATTTACTAATATCTCATAGTCTATGTTTACAACAAGATGTACGAGACTTTTGAACGTTTAACTTTGGCGTGGATAACATGCTTTGCCAATGGCGTGATATGTAACAATATAACATTTTGTCAACTATTGGGGTAACAGACACAGTCGTTAGTAAGTTTGCTAAAGTCAAGATATATAACGTCAGTGGTCAAGCCCTCTCCCAAAACTTAAAGGATGTCATCTAAGTGATGTAAACGCTGTGTTATGCAGTCTCTGTCGCAATGAAAGCCATGATGGTTGGTATTTTGGAGATGATTACGCTTTAGGAGGCCATTTATTCTTGATCTCGCCACCCTTTCACACACTTTGATGATATGGGAAGTGACTGAAATTAGGCGACAGTTTACTGCAAGAAACCTGTCTCCCTTCTTGAAGACTCGGATGACAGATTGAGATAAGTAATATTTCGGTATATACTCTGAGTCTAAAGATTTTCTCCAGAGGTTAGAGGGAATGCAAGTTGGTGTCTACTTTCCTTTAGTACTCTAGCAGGAAATCTATCAGAATAATGTTTGCTTTCATTTATTACTGAAATGATGCCTGAGGCTGTAAATGTCATGTCAGAAATAACATATTGGAGGCTGAGTTCGTTGAAATATCTTACGTCAACATCATTGGGATCGTTAAAAACAGAACAATATAATTTCTGCAGAACCTCTGCCATTTCTTTAGCATCATGGTGGAGAATATATTTCATCTATCACCGAACAAATGGATGCGACAGCAGTTCTGTATTTGTTAGCGAGGGTGAACCAGTGGGTGAGACAGTAGTCCTGTGATTGTTGGCAAGTGAATAGAGCACATTTGGATTCTTGTTGCCCTTTGGTTGTTTATGTGGGTTTTCCTGCTGTTCTGTAGATGATATTTTTTCCGACTCAATTGTTCTTATTGCTATTGATCGTGGATGCCATTGGTGAAAGTTTTGTAAATGGTTGATTTTTTGCTATTAAGTCTTTTGATTTTCTTGATGAGTGATTTTTTTCTCTTAGGAGCCTACATCTATCTGTGCTATTTAGCTTCGTAGGAGCATATTTTAAACATTGTTAGGTAACAATCTTTTCAAAACAGTACAATATTGAAACAAAATACATTTGACGAAGTAGCAACCAAGAATGCGTTACATTTCTTTTACTTAAGCGGTAAGTAATAGTGGTTTCATAAACAGAATTTTTGTGCACAAGTAAACAGTTCACTAGCCACTGTTGAAATCCCAACACAGGATAGAGAGTAGTTCAACTGATCTATATCTCACATCGAAGATATTGTATAAAATGTCAAGCTGATCAATCTAAGTACAGCATCTGAAATATTACTCTGAAGGTATTAATAATAACAAATAAAATTTAGCTGAGAATTTGTAAAATATACAAAGATAGAAGCAAGCATACAAACAAACGATGAATAATTAAATTATCATAGAGTGTAAGTTTAAATTTTTCTCATGCTTTTCAATATCGTTTATGCTTGTAATTCCTGTTGCTTCACTCATATTGTCATCTGAATGGGAGAAACAATGGTGTAACTTGAACAATGAATCACTGCAATACTACTGGCAAATGAATACATGATTATGCCTCATGGATAATCGATCTACAGAAATTAGTACAATTGCCAAGCGACTGAGTCGCTTATAATTCTGAGACGAATGTTATTAACTTTTGATCAGATTTGTGGATCTCGGTGTCTGTATACGATATCTATCTATCTATCTATCTATCTATCTATCTATCTATCTATCTATCTATCTATCTATCTATCTATCTATCTGAATACACACACATATGTATGTATATCCCCGTACACAAGGCACTGATTTCTTTCTTTTTCAGTTTTTCTTTAATTTCTCTCTCTTTCGCTATAT
>NC_068984.1:49215173-49216501 GCF_001194135.2 Octopus bimaculoides | reverse complement strand
TTTCTTTTTCAGTTTTTCTTTAATTTCTCTCTCTTTCGCTATATCACTCTCTCAAACATACACACACACACACACACGCACACACACACACACACATATACATACACACACACACACACACACTCACACACATCTGTATCTCTGAGCGTTGATTTCCTATTTATCTTCAAAACAACAAAGTTTTTTTCTCAAAATTTGTACTTAACTCCAAACTCATCTGAGAATATGCTTAACGAAAAATCTCAGTCTCTAATACCCCAAGAGAAAATAGGGAAAGTTTAAGAAAAGAGATGTTGAATGATTGATAGGAAAAAAATATTATAAATGAGACTTAGTCAGTTTACGACCCCAATAACTGTTTTGCCTTCTGCCATTTTTCTCCAGTTTCTCTCTTTGTGTCTCACTCTAATTCTTTCCAACGTGCAGCAAGCACGCACGCACACTTTCTGTAACTATTAAAGGCCCTTAGTTAAAAGAATTATTGCTTCGAAAATTTGATATGCAGTTTCAAATACATTGGAAAGTAATATATTCTTTAAATATTCTATATAAAAATTAATTTATCGTTTAATTGTTTGACACTTAAATTTGCATATTTTCATAAAACAGTCAGGCGAATCGGAATGCTAACTTTTATAATGATACACATACATACACACACATGTACACCACCACCCTTTGATCATGACAATACATACACACGCGCGTGCAAACACACACGCGCGAGCATACACACACACAAACAAATGCACACATAGTCTACGACATAGCTTACGATTATAATTTACGACAGCTGATTCACTATAATTTTATTTATTTAATGCAGACATAAAAGATTATAGTATAATATATATACCCAACCATCATCAGATAAAAATTTTCAATGTAAGGTTTTGAGGAGGTAAGATTTTAAACATCGACATGGATATAACCAACATTTACTGAAGTAATCCAACCATTTCTGCGTAATTTCTATACATACGCCACATCAAGTACCCAACACCTAGCCATTTCTAGCGTCCTAAGAGTTGAGGTGCCTCGATTCTTGTCATTTCATATAACCAAAGCATATATACAGGGTACGTAAGATATTTAAGGACAGATTTATGTTTATAATATATATATATATATATATAGAGTTATTAATATTTCTAAGTCTCTCTAAAGGAGACTACGGCAGCGGTACTGGAAATTAATAGTTATCGCCAAGCCAACATGGCAGTCCCAAAATTAGGACGAAAGCTGCCGTGAATTAGCTCCAAGAAGCCATCGCCTCTAGCTAGCTATGTGACACACGAAACCTGTGTCCTTTATAACCTTCGAACAGG
>NC_068984.1:49202306-49214840 GCF_001194135.2 Octopus bimaculoides | reverse complement strand
CGTTATCAAAAAATGCTATGAGGATAAGAATAAACCTTTTCTATAATGTTATTCAATAAAGCCATCTTCAGCTTCTACAGCCGCTTCTGTATGAGATCTAAATCATCTACATACTGGAATCAAGTGGTCTTGGTTCATTTTGGAATATTTGGTGTCATGGGCGTGTTTATTGGACTCTCCCTCAACAACGCTCCACGTGTAATAGCCCAATGGATTGAGATCTAGGAAATTAGGAGGCCAAATGTTAGAGGTTATGTGATCATGAAAGTTTTCAGCCATCCATTCCTGTGTTACTAGAGCCAGGTTTGATAATGCAGAGTCTTACTGAAACTCATATGGCCTTCGATTGCATACACTGTCTATCCAGGGCTTAAAAATTATTTCCAGGACCTCAGTGTAGGCGGCAGAATTAACTCTAAGGCCTAAAACTATGACACATGCAGGAAATTTTGTATGCATAACACTTGGAACTACTTTGCGGGAAGAGTTATTCCAAGATCGCTTTCCGTCTCATCTTCGAAACGCCTAGTTTAGAATAGAGGCAGCTGATGAAGGAAAAGTTCCATATGTGGCTTGTCTGTTTTCCTATGTGTTCATTCTGTTGTCCGTAAAAATAGTTCGTTTTTTGTGCTTTGTTTATATATATATATATAATTTGAAGAAAAGCAACAAAAATTCAATAGGCTATAGCAGTACATACGTTTCGTACAAGCTCCATTTATTCATGTAGTGAGAACACTACATAGAATGTACAATGGAAATGTACTCCTCAGCTGCATAATGGAATTTCATTTTAGAAAGTCATTTTGGAGATGTGTGCAAAAACCAAGAGTAAGAGAAGAAAACATACCATCTCGACTATGCTGCTGTTCTACAGACTAGTCTTGATTTTGTTTCTGGTTTTTACCCTACCAAATTCTGGTGCCTCAAATATTTTAAGTACCACATTTAATCTTTTGATTAAATCTATATATAATACGAAACGTCATGCTGCATGAAGCCGAATCAAGCCTTTATTAAAATATACATTTAACTTAAGTGATAGCTCATAGTGTGTTTTGAGAATCTAGTACTGCTATTTTAATTAAACACACGACAGGCACTATCTGTCCGCTACAACGACGACTACTCCAGCGGATTAGATCAATTGAACATCATGCTTGTGAAATCAATGTACAAGTGGCTGAGCACTCCACAGATACGCGTACCTTTAACGTAGTTATCAGCGAGATTCAGCGTGACACAGAGTGACAAGGTAGTCGCTTTGAATTACAGGTACTACTCATTTTTTTATCTAGTTGAGTGAACTGGAGCAACGTGAAATAAAGTGTCTTGCAGAAGAACATAACGCACCATATAAATGTTCAAAAAGGGATATATACCTATAGAAATATATTTACATAAATGTATGTATATTTAAAGAGACAGCTGTAAATAAAGTATAACTAGAGTTTAACATTAATTGAACAAATAGTGAATCATGTGACTTCAACTATGTGAGGAGAAACGGATTTTAACGATTCACATGAAAGCTCTTCTTCAGAATCTGAAAGCAGGAAGTTTCTAAGAGAAACAAATAGATCAGGGGAAGCTCGAGCAGGACCAGATAAACAATTGCGTAATAGGGGGGAAAAATAAAGGACTGTAATAACGGCAAAGTGAGAAGAGAAATCAACTAGATAAGAAGGAAGCGAGTGTAAATGGTAGTAAAATGTCAGTAGCTGTCAAGAATGTAAAATCCGGAATCACTCAATGATAGACAACAGCAGATGCAATAAATCAATTCTGTACTTCTTTTCCATTAATTTTAAACAGCTCTCTTGCCAGATCTGTCATCACAGCATACATCATTCAAATACTAAAGAAATAGTAGACCCAGAAGACTTATGTAAATGTAATATTCCAAACTATACGAATCGTTGGGACGATATGAGTATTAAACACGTTAAGTAGAAATGCAGTGGTTTTCTTTATGCTATACATGTAAAGGAAATTATATTTGCGTGTATGCTTCTGTCTACCAGTATGCATGCATGCATGTATGTATGTATGTATGTATGTATGTATGCATGTATGCATGTATTCATGTATGTATGTATGTGTGAGCAGTATATTTGTTAAAAATTGCGTATATAGTCAAGTATTTGAGGTTACTTATTTTCGAAATAAGAATTTCGTGATTCGACTTTGGTTAATAGATGACTAAAAAACTAGGATATAGAATAAATAACGAGGATAAGTTTATAATTCAAATGCATATATGTATATATAATATACATTCTTACACTCGTATACACACTCATGAATCCATCCCAATGCATAGCATGGCCACAAAAACTAGTCCGATAAATGCAAAAGAATATACAGACACATATACATGCACACACACATGCATGTACACACACATGCATGTACACACACATACAAACGTACATTCACTCTCATGCAGACAGCTGCACACGTACATACACGCATGCATTGTAATCCATATTTAGGTTTTACATAACACGCATTGTGTGCGGATGACCTTAAAAGGAGGTAAAATCAAGCGGCTGGTACAGTAGTCGTCGGCTACGTGACCAGTGCTATTAGTCAGGGTTTCCTCCATAGTGCCAGGGGTATACTCAGTAGATTATAATGCGGCATAAACATCATCTGGTGTAAATCCTATTATTTAACATGGATATTGAAAGCAGAGTAGGTAGAAAGTTTCGCACTCCAATCGATAAACTACTCACCCCAGAGCTACAGGTTACGCAATTTGTTCAACAGAAAGAAAATAAAAGTAGGCTTCAACTATCTGAAACCACTCCAGCACAATAAACAAATGTTAACAATTTACAGTCTAATATAGCTTCTGACAGCCGAATGTGCAATTACCGTCTCATAGATTTTATTCTACCCTCTGCAATTAAGATGACCTCGAAAATCTTTTGTCTGCTACACTGATATAAAAGACAGCAAAACTTTGGTGAAGTAAAAGTTTCAACGAGAGAACCTGTATACGATCGCTCGACCTGCAATAAGTAGCAAATCATACACCCTATCGTCTTTAAAAAGGTAAGTAATATTAGATAAGACGGACGGATATAGCATGAACGCCTTCGATTAGAGGCCTACTCGTTAATATTTGACATGGGTCTTAACAATATCAACAACAAAAATACCAATAATATGAACAATATCATGGAAATCAGCAGATTTTTCATTGTTCCAACATAATTCCTTGCTACATAGTGCTGTTAACACAATATATTTCGAAAACACGAGAATAAGAGAAAGTAAATATTAAACGGTTAGATTTAATCACACTATTCTATTTACAGATAAATTGTGGGAATGTAATATCTGCATCTCAGAAATATTTCATATGCTTCATAACATCGTCATAGTAGGCCTTCTCACCCTGAGAAGCTGTCCCTACCATCTTTAATTACTTTATTTTGCATTCTAACATGGGGGCCTTAACTAATTTTATAGAAGCAGGGTTTGCTTCAGGATATCTCTAAACCCCAGTAGTGGTCTTCCATCGTGAAACTTTTCAGAATAATTGATAGTCTTTTATAGCCGTTCCTTGTCAATCCTTTGGATATGACCAAGTCACCACAGATGCATATTATTTTTTCTTATTCAAGAACATAGATGCCGGTCTTCTTTAGTACCCTGTTAATACTTAGAAGTGAGCAAAAGAACCGTTCAGGGTACTTGATATAACATCGATAAAGATTCCATGTCTCGTAAACATAAAAAAAAGTGTATTTATAACTGCTGCTCGGACGACAGATAGTTTGGAGGTAGTTTTGAGCTCCTGATTCGTAAAAACTCTGATAAAACATTCTATAAGCAGCACGAGTAGCACGCATGCAGTAGTTGATCTGCTTGTCGATGGTCGCATACGAAGATAAGATAGGCGATGTTATGATAATCAGGAGACCTATATGATCAGGTTGTTGATAGCATTTTAAATATAATATTGATGGATCGTGGAGTAGGTTGGTGTAGGCTATGAATTTTGTTGATGTTAATTGTTAGACTATAATCGTCATACACTGAAACCCCAAAATGACTTACTTAGGGGAGGTGGATTTGGTCATGATTGAATATAACATTATCATCTATACGCTACATTCCAAAATAATAGTGTTCCTGAATGTTTTACGTTTCAATAAGAATCATTTTTGATTGATAATAGCTCCATCGCACCTGGTTCTAAGTTGTACATGTAAAAAAGATACACTTTTATTTTCATCAGCTAGCTGAACGTTACAAACGTATAGTGAGAAGCAAGTTACCGCAAGGGCGCCCCCTTGCTTCACACCACTTTTGATCTCATATGATAGCGATTTTAATGTTTATATAGTACTGAACAATTCATGCTGTCATGGAGAGAGAAAGAGAGAGAGAGAGAGAGAGAGAGAGAGACAGAGACAGAGACAGAATGGATAATGGCATAAATTTTGGGTAAATGTTAAGCTTTTGAAGTGGTTTCCTTAGTGTTTCTTAGAATATTCTGTGTACAGCTTTTTGATAATTGCATAGCTGAAGATGTAACGGCTTGTGCTCCTTGGTTTTTCTTGTAGATGACGGATAGTATGATATTTCATGTCTTCTGTACCACACTCATAGAGAAATGTTGTCTGCGGCTCAGTGGGTACAGGGTCAACTATTGGTAAGAGCCGTTTAGATAAAATACTTGTAATGATTTCTGCAGCTGTTGACAGAAGCTAATTTCCCTTAGAGATACCATCGTCCCTCGATTTCCTTTTTTGAAAACTGCGAGGATTGGGGCATCTTTGGGGTTAAATGGGACATATTGTCTCTCCTAAGTGAGAAGAAGGTGATGCAATCGGATATTCAGGGATTGTTCGTCTTGAAAATTTCTGTTGTCTGTCCTTGGATATTTACTATTCATTATTTCACTAATGCATGTTTGAACTTCAGTGAGATTTGGTTGAATATCAATCTCCAAATGAAAATAAAATTGAGGAATAGGGTCGATGGTGGCAGCATTGATATTAGTTCGGTTATTGAGGAGGCTCATAGATGATTTTGATTGCAGCATAAAGTTTCCCATGCCTTGTTGATCAGAGTTATATTTAATATCTGCTATTAAAATTCATCAATCATTTTGAATTTCGCGGATCCGGGTTTGAACTTTGGATTTGATAGTTTTGCATTTTTTTCAGCAATTGTTTGATGTAAGCCGAGCTTGACTTTTCTGTTTAATGAATGTAGTTTCAGAACGGCGTACAGCAAATCAGTCTTAGTGGCGTCTTTTGGCAAATTCAATAAACTCTTGCAAATTTTGTCACTGTTTTCCGATGGATTCATGTGAGGAAAGAAGCGGATGTTGTTGGAGTTCTTCAAAGATACAGTTCCCGAAATCAGCATGAGTGTTAGTTTCACGAAGTGTGACGTTAATCTTTCTGATGTATTGTGAGCTCTGATCCAAGGTTTCAATTCCAATTTGATGTTAAGTTTTGAGCTGATTAATCAGTGATCGAAAAGTAATCAGCGTCTCTCAAGCCTCTAGTGAGGATAATATCTGAACGGTGTGTGGCTTTGATGATTTCATAGTCAGTAAGACCGATGCTGCCAGCATTTGATCTCGTGTGTAAGCAAGTTGTTTTGTATTTCTCTTTAAATCTACACAGAATCAGTAGCGAAAAAGATGTGCTCAGAACAAAAATGCAACAGCGTAAGACCGTTTGGTTTGAGATGTAGTTTATTTTGTTCCTTTGTACATTTCGTCAAAAATTAAGTTTCCTTTTTTTTTTACCGACTCTTAAGTTACCTATCATCTCCTTCGAAATACTCACTTTGCACAGTAATACACCGGTCCCAGCGTTCTTGCCACTTTTGGAATCCGGCCCGGATGTCGTTTTCCGTAAGCGAGTCGAAGACCTTCTGTGATTCGCTCTGGATCTCAACCTATGAGCCGGATTTTCATCTCGAGGAAGAGATGGAAGTCCGCAGGTGCTAAATCTGATGAATAGGGTGGGTGCAGAAGCGAAAGTAGGTTATTTTTAGCGAGAAACTCACGAGTGAGGAAAGCTCGGCAACAGAGTGCATTGTCATCCTGAAGAATCCAATTCTTCGCGCTCCACAGATCCGGTCGCTTTCGTCGTCTGCTCTCCTTGAAACACTCTAAAACATCGCAGTAAATCTCTCGATTGACGATCTGACCCTGAAGGACGAATTCTCGATGCACAATACCGCGGATGTCGGAAAAAGAAAACGATGAGCATGTTCTTGATTGAGCTGAAGCTCAGTCGCACCTTCTTCGGTCGTGGATATGAGAGGCTCTGCCATTGTGACTACTGCTGCTTCACCGTAAGTTCGCTGAAGCATGCTCACTGTTTCTGTAACAGACTTCCCAAGTTTATCGCAAAAATTTCACGTTGGCTCTTTGTTCGAACTTCTTGTCTCTAACAAAATTTGTAGACTACAGCATACACGTGACCCCCAAAACATAAAGTTCACAACTTACGAAGTGAACACAGCATTGTCACTCGGCACACTGCCTCATGAAGCTCACTGCTAGCTTTCACTGCGCATGCAGCCGTGTGCTACCATCTGTTGGTGCGCTACAGAACTAGTCCGGGAACATTTTGATACACCTCGTATGATCGGTTGAATATGTTTAGTATTTTATCTTCTTTATTTACGTGTGTTATTTATTATCGCTTTAACGAAGCTCCGGGAGAGCTTACGTTCAGACAGCTCCCGCTATATCGGGAACATAATGTGATAAGTTTAACGGTCTATCTTCATTTTGGTCTGTCACAGTAAGTTGCCCTTTCATCTCTCAGAAGAATGGACACTTCAAGTCCCGGGAACCAATGCAGTTTTGAATTAAATTTCTTCGAGCATTTTCATCACATTCAAAATAAACTCGCCAAATAAGGAGGTGCTGTAGCAGACGAGAGGCACTGAACGGAAATAGGCTCCGCTCAATCAAGATGTCGGATCGAAATTCTGAGGTTGTCTTAGTTCATTGAAATGAAGTCTATCAATCTTTTATCGCTGAGGATGCAGACACAGTCCAACAGATTTTCGGCGTCCACCGTGCATGCTTCATTAGACTTCTCATATTGATGCTGGCCTAATCTCATGACAGATAAATCCGTGATTACGAAGGTAGTATCAATTGTAGTAATTGACCGAGTACTCAGTTTGTTGCATATTGCCTAACAACCTCGGGTCAAAATTAGGATAACTGATTTATCTCTACTCTCATGTAGCCACACTGGGATGGTCCACTTGTTATGGACACCAGTGCAACGTTTAGCATACCTTTGGACTTGGTTTATTTAGTGGCGACCAAACTCGTCTTGCCACGAACACATCGCTGAGATTGAGTAAGCCTACCAATGTTGTTCCATCACTGTTAAGCCTTATTTGTAGCTAATTCGCATATCTAAAACGCACTCCTTCCCCAGTCAGTCCCTGTTTCTGCAGAGAGATACGTGAGAAGAATCGATACCACACAACGACCCTAAAACTAGTTTTCGCTCATCTAGGCCATCTATGTTTCTAATAGATAATTTTTCAGTTCATTTGTTCATAATAATATATTGTATTCAATAATGAGTATCACAGATGAGACATTCTCATTATATCTTCCGTTAGAATGTTTGTGCGATTTGCGTTTAGACTATTTTAAAACTTTCTTCCAGTTTCACAAGCAGCAATCCCATATTGATTCAATGACTTGAGAAAATATGTGATATACGAAGAGATGCAGAAAATTTCTGGCTAAGCTATGTACAATGAACTCAGAAGGTTGGTCCTCCAAACAGGCTTCTATAGCAGCGATACTTCCTCTTCGATGTTTCTTCAGTTGCAGAAAGAAGTGATAGTCGAAAGTGATCAAGTCAGGAGAGTGAGTTGGGTTGTGTACCAATTCGAAGCCAAAGTATTTTCCGTAGAGCTTCGTGTGCTGTGTGTGCTGGTACATTGTCCTGCAAAAACGACACCACTGCTTAGCTTTCCATGGCGTTTCTGTTTCAAAGCTTCACGCAGTTCGTCCAGCAGAGACATGTAGTATTCTGTGTTGATGGTGCGACCCTTTGGCAGGTATTTTAAGAACATTCCGTCTTTGAACCAGAACACTGAAACCAGAACATTTCCAGCTGACTCATGGGTCCGAAACTACTTGGGATGCGGTGAACCGCTGTTGTGCTTCTTCATTGATTGCTGCTTGGTCTGGGGATTGTAGTAATGAAGCCAAGTTTCATCCATGGTGCCTAAATGAGCCATAATATCAGCCTCGCCTGCTACAAATCGGTTCAAAATCACCACTGATGCGCTTCTGGTGCACTTCTGATGCGACTAACTCTTTCGTGGAAAATCCCTAGAGTCTCAGCTCAAATACAGCGATTCTCGAGACGTGCGCAGCGTCGGCTTTATTCTCTGTGGTCGCGGAAGTTAGCTCTTCTAACCGGGATTCATCTGTGATATCGAAATAACCAATGTGAAACCGTGACACTCAGATTTTCAATGTAGAGTAAGATGAGCAACCATCCTTGAAGACTTCTTTCATCTCGCTATGAATTTCCGCCGCTTCTTTGCCATGCAAAATGAGGAACTTCATGACCGCCCGGTCTTCACATTTACCCAATCCATTGTAGGAGCTATCATGCGTTAAGTCTACAAAAAAAAAAAAGATATATAGTATACCATCTTGATTTTTTGCTCACCTTCTCCTAAATAGTTCTCCTACCTCCTCTGTAAGGTAATAACTCTACCCTTTCACGATACCCTTAAAGCCAGGAACTTTTCAGCACCTCGTATACACGAAATGATGTTGATGACGATAATAATAATAATAATAATAATAATAATAATCATTGTTCCAAATTTTTGCATAAGATTAGCACTGTTAGTCAACTAAATCGATCTCATTACTTGGCTAGTACTTTATTTTATCCACCACGAAAGGGTGAAAAGCAAAGTTGAACTGGGGACATAAATCACGGTAAAACTGCCAGTAAGCATTTTTGTCCGACGTACCAACAATTCTCCCAGCAACAGTAATTATAATTTTCTACCTCTTGTTTACAATTAATGTAGACAAAATGGAGGTAGAAACTGAAAGATGAGGAAAAAAAAACTTTGAACTGATAAAAAGGGATTATTTTAGTGCGGAGATGGAGAATAAGATAAAAGACAAAATAAATAATTCATTGTGATTCTTTTCTACCTCGTTTTTACAATCAGTGTAGTCTATGAGGAATAGAGGTAGAAAATGCGAGAGGAGGGAAGATCTTAGTAAAAAAGAGAAAGACAGATAGGATAATTTACTGAGAAGACTAGAGAAAGAGAAAAAGAAATCGAAATACACAAATCATAGTGATTTATCTGAAACTATGAATTTTTCTCTACCTAGCGTTTACAGTTGATGTAGACTGATCTGAAAAAGAAAATGAAAGAGAAAGAAAGATCTTAAGAACTTAAGAAGAAGAGAAAGACAACGCGCGTTATTTAGGGTGGAAAATATTAAAAGACAAATGGAAAATAAGATAAATCATTATGACTTATTTTAAACGATGGATTTTTCTACCTTGTGTTTATAATGCAGCCTATATCGAACGGAGATAGGAAATGAAAGGTGGAAAGTACTCAGTGGAAACAACATGCTATAGTTAGTACTGTAGAATGCAGGAAACTGTCGCTTAAGCTTATATATATATATATGTATGTGTGTGTGTGTATATGTGTATATATATATGTATGTGTGTGTGTGTGTGTGTGTGTGTGTGTGTGTGTGTGTGTGTGTATAGGGCGAGCTGGCAGAAACGTTAGCACGCCGGGCGAAATGCCTAGCGGTATTTCGTCTGTCTTTAAGTTCTGAGTTGAAATTCCGCTGAGGCCGACTTTGCCTTTCATCCTTTCGGGGTCGATAACTTAAGTACCAGTTGCGTACTGGGCTCGATCTAATCGACTAGCCCCCTCGTCCAAAATTTTGAGCCTTGTACTTAGAGTAGAGAAGTATATATTTGTTTATTTCAATTTATTCATTATTCCTGTATTGTCTGCACTAAATTATCTTATCTACCTTTCTCTTCTTTCCAAGAGATAGCGGTTCCATTGTATCCTTTGAAAGGAAAGAAGAAAACTCATCAGCACATAGAGAAATGTCAGGACGAACACTTGCTATTGGAATCCACGTAATACAAATTGAATACAATCGGACCGTCGGCAATTAAACAGACAAACTAACCTTTTACGCTTGGTGAGAAGTGGGATTTTACATTATATGAACATTCTGCTGGACGGAGAAATCCTCTCAATGTGTGAATAAACTCAGGAACGTCAATGGCCACCTCCCAAAAATATCAAAATTAATTGTTGCTGTTATTGCTATTATTACAACTTAACTTGATCCTGCATTATAATCTCTCGGATGCTAACAGTAGCAAGAATTACTTCGGAATCATATATTACAAGGCCTCTATCGAGGTTAGGTCTACCACATGGGATTATTTTTGCCTCGGTAGATGATTCTCCTAGAGATGATGTTAGATAAAGCACCGGTATTGCTACCACCTCAATACATACACCGAGTTGACTTCCGACGTAAAGAAATCAATTCGGAGTCAGATGGAGAGAAGGAGTGCTCTGGCCGTCATTGGTACACTTTTAGAGCTAAATCAGTGGAATAGAATTAAGAAGAATATGGCAGGATGGGCGGAATGACGTTGCAGTCAAATTACTTGGCAATATATGAGTCGAAATTGAACAAAATAGTAAAGAGAAACTTGCCAAATTTAGAGGATACGAAAGACTGCATAACAAAAGTAAAAAGAATTTGACAATATTATATGAAATGAGTCTCTTGTCTTCTGCCGGTACGTAATCTATGCAAGACTACTGCTGGAGTAGTTGCAAAAAAGGTTGGTTACACACATGTGAACCGAAAACGGATAGAGTGATACATTAGCGGAAACGATAGATAAAAAATGGCATCTATAGCTTGAGACGGGAAATGAGTCAACTATAATTTCTTAAATAAGATGCACTGAGATTCCTTAAAATACTAAGAATGTTAAAAAGGATAATGAAAAACTGAAGTGAAGAGTGCCGGCAAATCACCTAAAGTAAAATAATCCTTTCTACTATTAGTACATGGTCTGAAAATCGTGGGTGGGGCTAGTCAATTATATTGCACCCAAAAGGACGACAAGCTAAGTCGACCAAGCATTTTGTCCGGCGTGCTAAAGATTCTGCCCGCTCGCCGCCTTAAGCTTAGGTAAAATAATATAGGAATAGGAGAGATCAGTTTGAGCAGAGACAAAATGTTCCAAAATAATCAGAGGAGATTGTTTAAAAACGTAGAGTGGGTAGAGATACAAAATGATATATTTTACCAGATGCGGAGAGAAGCAGTAATAATATATGGATCAAGAAAGGTATTTACAACTTAGAGAAAAGGTGGATAAAATTAGATAGCAAATTCAGGCGAGTAAAAACAAGAAATTGACATAGTAATTTCTCTAGAGTTCATTAAAATATGCTTTCAAATTACCTAATTGGGAGCTATTCAAGGTAGACTATAAGGATGCGTGCTAAAGAACAGTAAAATATCTAGGTAAGTACTGTTATTAAATGCATATCTCCGGAGTGGAAGTATCCTAAATTAAACGATTAATGGTAAAACAAAACTTTTCATGAAAGGGCAAGAAGAAAGGTAGTGTGGTCTCAAGCTTGTATTCCGTTATTATGGAAAATGCTAACTAGTTCGTTTGCGGATAAGACATTTGCAAACTTAGAGGAACAAAACTTATTCCCCACTGAACATATTTGATATCGGAGAAGTTCGACAAAGGATAAATGACCAAAGATTATTTATTGATAAGTCGACCATAAGACATCGTCTGAGGTACATTTTGACGTACTGTAAATTCAACAAAAAAATTAGATGTGAAGTTTTGATGTGTCGAAGACAGTGTAGAAGTAAAGATAAAGATTTTAATTTAAGGAAATACGTAATGGACAACGATTGAATGTTTTTGCTAGAAGTAAGACAGGGAACGATAACCACCAAGAAAAAAGTGACTTATTCGGAGATAGAAAACAACGATACGAACAGAATTGTTACTCAGATATTGTTACTCAGCACTCCTGCTTACTGGTATGAACATTGTCTTGAGCCAGTCGTTGAACATAAAAATCTCCCTATCATCTGGTAGAACGATCGGGCTAATCAGCCAAGCATGGTTATTAAAGACAGAAAAAATTACTCGTAGACTATTAGATGCAAATGTTCCCATTGATAAAATTACATATGTAAAGGAATTTGACAAATTAACTAAATATAAGGACCTGGAAATTGAAATACAAAAGATGTTCCTGTTTTTGTGAGTGCCCAAGGTATGATAAGAAAGGGATGTCAGACATCTAGATAAGATTGAGCTGACAAATATTGCTCACATCCTTAAAAAAAAACCCGATTGTGGTAGACATCTGCCAAGAGACCACCAGACAAGTCTGGCTTATGAAAATAAAGCTCGAAGGGAAGACAATCCCACC
>NC_068984.1:49201654-49202296 GCF_001194135.2 Octopus bimaculoides | reverse complement strand
AAGAGACCACCAGACAAGTCTGGCTTATGAAAATAAAGCTCGAAGGGAAGACAATCCCACCCCGGAGACTTCTCCCTTGCGCAGGCTTTCATCGCGTTCCGTATATCTTCGGCTGAAATCCGCATCCCTGGCTGAGAGGCGCGGCATGCCACTGAGATAGGAGATGAAATCCATCACCGTCCCAGAACTACCGAGAGAACATACAGTATATCTCTGCTGCCGTCGCTGAGACACTGCCGCCGCTGTCACCTCCGCTATCATTGCCGTCACTGCTGTTGCCAATGCTTTCACTGCTACTACTATGAGGTGGGTTTTAAACTTTAATGCCCTTCCTTTTCTTCCCACTCCCTTTCCGGTAATGTTATCAGTAACGGAGGGAGGAAGGAAATCTTCAGCATTCAAAAACATTCTGTGAAAAGGGTTAGTTTTTAAAAAAAAACTTTTCAAGTTGCGTTCTGCCATCTTGTTGATTTATATTTGATTGAAACGCTCACCGAACTTATTTGGGGCCGAATATAGCCCCGCTAAGGGATAAACAAACACAGGAACCCAATGCCACGTCCCTAGTGTTTCTATTAACAAACTGGAACCATGCTTAAACGAAAAAAACAAAAAAAAAAACGGCAACATATAGGTGAAAAC
>NC_068984.1:49191923-49201644 GCF_001194135.2 Octopus bimaculoides | reverse complement strand
AAACGAAAAAAACAAAAAAAAAAACGGCAACATATAGGTGAAAACAAAGGTTTTAAACGAGACTTACTTCGGGCGTTCGAAAATACGTTTATCGTGTTCAGCAGTAAATATAATAATAATGATAATAATAATAATAATAATAATAATAATAATAATAATAATAATAATAATAATGATAATTCTCTCTCTATTTGCTACCAGGCCCGAACACAAAACATAGAGGATGATACACAGACGAGTGACAGTGAGGTTAAATGTGTGAAGAGCCAACAAACAGCGATTAACAAAGAGATTAAATGAACAATATGCTTCCCCGGGAAGAAGGAGTTCCAAAGCAAGGTGATCAGAGAGACCTCATGCACTTTGGACCTCTTAACACCAAAAGGCTCCTCAGAAAGGCACCCTCTCTACTTCCTTCCATCCGGCCTACAGGCACCTCCTTAGAATAGGCGGCCCATTCTTGTCACATTCACCCACCTTTCAACGAACTAATTGGATGACAGTACCACCCGCTCCAAACTCAAATTCTTTTTCAGGTAGAACTTGAAAAAGTCGATGAAGCCTTGGCTAAAGACGAAGGCACCCGATTCAACCCTCTCAATCGCGTCCACTACACAACCTCTTTTGCCATAGCCATCAGACAGAGGAAAATTGCCCTCCTTTCCCGGCCAAAGGAAGGGGTTAGGGCGATCTTCACAGTGGACTCGGACTGTAACTCCGTCAAGGAGAACAATCTGTAGAAAGGCGCGTTCAGCAAACGGTGACCATACCTGCTTACCATTAAGGTATGGCTGGGGATGTTGCAACGTCAGCACATGTCTGCTCATCCTTAGCCATGGCATGCCCAGTCGTCCACGCAACCGGTGCTGATAGCAAATGGACCATTTGACAAGCGGTACCTGTACCCTCCACAGGAAGCGGAAGAGCAAACGTATCAGCCTGTTCAGTCACGATGTGGGACAAGGGATGACATTCAGTCGGTAGTATATGACGGATGCGATGTACGCATTCACCAATTCCACCCGACCTTTCAGGGACAACTTCCTCTCGGCTCATTTCTGGGTGAGACTAAACACCCTGAATTTCTCTCAAAGGAATGCTTGCTGTCCATGTTATGTGAAACCACCCATTTACAGACTAAAACATTCTGTATACTACACTGACTCTTCACATTTTCAATGGAAGCATGTACTGAACATACACACACATTTGCTGTATGTATGATTCACAAAATTTGAGTGTTCGACTGATGCAAGTAATGATCCTATTGGTATGGAGGTATTACATTCACGAATGGTACGAAATGGAAGGAAAAATCTGCATTATGAGTTGATATTAATTCAATTGAATTATATTATAGGTGAACTGAATCTTAAATATCCAGATCGAGGACAAGATCAACTATATCAGTTAGTATTTACTAGAAGCTACACAGTCCTTGGTTTGAAATGTTCGAGGATAATGGCGACGATGTATATGATGATGACGACGAAGTATATGATGATGGCGACGACAATGATAATGGTGATGTTGATTATTTTGATGATGGTCGTTGTACGTATATAATCATAAACGATGAAAGTAATTGGATTTTGAGTACGATGATGATTACGATGAAGATGCTGCTGCTGCTGCTGCTGCTGCTGATGATGATGATGATAATGATGATCACTGTAACTAAAAGTGGAAAGAACCATAAGATATATTTCTTGCTACTATGATGATGATGATGATGATGATGATGATGATGATGATGATGATGATGATGATGATGATGATGATGAGGAGGAGGAGGAGGAGGAGGACGTGGAGGATGATGACGCCGACGACACCAACGATGACGACGAAGACGACGACGACTATGATAATGACGATGACGATGACTGTGTTTAGGCTGATGTTAATTTATTTTGATGAAAATCGCTGTGCATATATATAACCATAACGATGTAAGTAATTAGAAGCTGAAGACGATGATGATTACGATGAAGATGTTATTGTTGCTGCTACTGCTGCTGCTGCTAATGATGATGATGATGATGATGATGATGATGATGATGATGATGTTCACTGTAACTATTGGTGGAAAGAACTATGAGGTATATTTCTTGCTACTATGATGATGACGATGATAACAATGATGGGGATGATGATAATGATAATAATAATGATGAGGAAATTGCTACTGATAATAACGACAACATCAGTGATACTTCAGCTTGAAGTAGAAGTAAAAAAACTACGAAAGATGAAATGATATCTGTCTGTCATTTGTTTCCCCTGTTTGTTGACTACTGTTTGCCATAAACACTCTTATAGTGTAATACACCGCTATATATTTCTATCGACCGCATTACTTCTGCACAGCAAGAAAAAAAAAAAGAGGAAAATATTTGTGTTGTGTCTAATGAATTTATTATTATCTTCGTCGTTGCTGTCATCATCCTTCATGTCCTCCTCTTCCTCATCCTTCATGTCCTCCTCTTCTTTCTTCCTCCTTATCATTCTTACTTTACGTGCTATACTTATTCTTGCAATTACTCGAAACAAAGTCCTCACTAAACACTCGTCAACAAACACGACCAACATTACTACGACTCTATTACGATTAAGTATTTTACTGCTTTACCATGAAGAAAAAGGTAGTATGCATGACTTTTTTTTTTATTCAAGGCATCCGAGACAGACGGGCATTAGGCACAACACAAAGGGACCTATCCTCCTTGCCTGAATGCTTACATCAGATTGAATTCCAATAAAGGCACTAAGGGACCAGGTGGGGGTGATAAAAATGATGAAAAGTAAACGTTTAGACATAAAATGATTTAAAAAGGAATATATCAGAATTGATTTTCAGTGCCTCCGTCAAGCTCACAGAAGAACTATTACAATTTTCTTTAAAATTCCACCTACTTAACCTGTTCTGAATATGAATGAAGTGGAACATAAGAAAATTACTGGGTTGAGATAAAATCCAATTGTTCAGTGTCTGCCACGGTTCATTGCCTTTCTTTACAGTAGATGTGAGATTGTAGAGACCACAGACGATTTTACAGAAACTACTTAATGGAAAGGCAATAAAATCAACGGAATCTTACGAATGTTTTAATAGACAACGCCCAATCAAATAATTCTAACGTCCCGGGCAGAGACAGTCATACGTGAGGTCACCGCTTATTTTATAAAATAAACATTCACTTGAAACCTGAATACCTCTAGATTTCAACAAACAAGCTGAAATTCTAAACTACTAGATTCCACCTCCGCATTACAGGTATGATTAGTCCAGTGCCTTGGTTTGGCATGCTGAGACGCTTCTAAAGATCTTGTATTCAAGATGTGATTGAAAGAAAGGACAGTGGGACGATTTCAATTGCTTCCTCCAGGCCAACTTGAATGAAGAGTTCAACTAATAACACAAACCAAGCAAAATATTCAGCCTTAAATATTGTGTTGTCACTGTCAAGTGTTCAATTGTGAGGTAGCTGAAGGTAGCCATTCTCATTTTGGCAGTGATACCACTATTTACGGTAGAGCAATTCATAATACCTACTGGATTAGCTTGTTATTCAATAGTCACCAGCAGCTTTCATTTATAGCCCTTTCAAAATGTAATTCAGAGTTTGGTTAGGTTAGCAATTAAAATTCTAATATTTTCACCGTCTCCAATATTCAGTTGTAGCAATTCCATAAAGCTAGGTGAAATAGGCTGCTTCACGTTTGGTACTCTTCAGTACTCAACTGTTGCACCCTGTAGTGCTTGCATGGAGCTAAAAAGAGTCGTACATTCAAAGTTTAATTTTTTCCGGTCCTAAACACAGTATTGGCGACGAAATGCGAACCACCAGCCTATCTATGTTATATATAGGTTTCAAAATTTGGCACAAGGTTAGTAATTTCAGGGGAAGGGCTAAGTCGATTAAATCAGCCTCAGGGTTCAACTGGTACTTATTTTATCCATTCCGTAAGGATGAAAGGCAAAATCGACATCGGCGAAATTTGAACTCAGAACTTAAAGACGGACGAACCACCGCTAAGCATTTCACTCGGCGTGCTAACGATTCTGTTAGCTGACCACCTTGCCGGCGTGTTATATATTTTTTCTTTACTGCCCACAGGGGGCTAAACATAGAGGGGACAAACAAGGACAGATTAAGTCGATTACATCAACCTTAGTGCATAACTGGTACTTATTTAATCGACTCCGAAAGGATGAAAGGCAAAGTCGACCTCGGCGGAATTTGAACTCAGAACGTAATGACTGTATTGGTTTTTAGTTGCATCGAGTAACAAATGGACTCTTCCAGCGATTCACTAAATGAATATAGTTTCATAATTGCACGTTCTAATTTCGAGCAGCACCTAGGTTGATTTGAATTTTATTTTGCGAATGTCGATAAAGTAATTATCATTTCTACTATAGGCACAAAGCCTGACATTTCGTGGGAGGAGGCTAGTTGATTACATCGGACTTAGAGCTCAGCTGGTACTTATTTCATCGACCCCGAAAGGATGAAAGGCAAAGTCGACCTTAACAGAATTTGATCAATAAAGTTATTATTAAAAATATTCTGCGGTCTTTCTGCCGATATAATCAATCCTCCTCCTCCTCCTCGTCATCGACGTCGTCGTCGTCGTCATCATCAACCATCATCATTGTTACAATCTTCCGCACCAACACTGTCACACTTTGAACGCTGTTGATCATAGATTTGCTCAAAGTTGTCTGAGAACATACAAGAGCAGTTGCTATAAAATGCGTATGGAAAGAGACTGGGCCGTGAACGGACCGGTCTTTGATACTGTACTCCATTCTCTTCAATATTGTATGATATATATGGAAAACCCGGTTTAGGGGTTGCGCCTAGTCATTCGGCAACACAACTCAGTTTGAGCTTACTCCAGTTTGCCTGACGCGATCTTGCCACCCATCAGGATCCCATATAACAAAAAGAGGCCCGATGAAAGGTTTTGCTACATGGTCAGCATATGTACATCCATATAAAGATATCCATGGGAGTGTATAACTAATGAATTCTTGCTTAACTCTCCGTCAATATCCTAAAAACACATGTAATGATATCAGTAGTATGTAGATTACCATAGGAAGAAAACTACCATACAATTTCTGCTTCTATGAAATATTGAGAAAGTTCCATAACATCATTACGTATGGTTGTAAGCATTTTTGTTTCCAGGGATTTGATGAATATCCAAGCAACAGAGTCGTGCATTAGTATTAATTCAACAGTGGCACAGAAGTATCTATTAAGATCATTATGTATCACTGACACTCAAAAGACACTAGACCCCCCCAGCCTATGCTGTTCTTGTTTATATCTTTTCTGTGCATGCAATGCTAAATCCTTTATAAACACTAATGATATCGATAACATTAATGAAACAACACAACTAATAGCGATGAGCATTTGTCTAGATTATCGGGGAGACATTAAGTGGTAACTTGTACTTTCATATCATACTCTGTTGCCTTAAAGAGATAGGAAATACTAGATAATCATTTTTTATATCTATAGGAGTCTGAAAAACAAACTGTAGGATTGTTACTGATGATTTAGATCATGCTTTTGATCTAACAAAAACGACATAATAGGAAGAATGTCATATGTTACAGGGGCCATCTGCGCGGCATCGCTCTTATTTTCAGAAATTGCTGCTAAATCTCACTCAAATCATAACCCTGCAGTTAGTAGTAACGCATTGTGTAGTTTTAGATAGATATGTAAAAATAAGTTGGGATGGCCATATTTGGAAAGTCTTTGGTCCTAGATATTGTGGATGTATGACTGATCTGGACCTAATCAACAACGATGACAGTAACGCTTCCTCCACAATGACAATCAATACAACTAGCTCCGACAGCATTCTTCTATGTGCAGTAGTTACTATCACCATCACAGACACCCACAATATAAAATAATCATTAAGACAGTAGTAGCTGAAATAGAGACCCTACTACTACTACTACTACTACTACTACTATTACAACAACAACAGCAACAACAACAACAACAGCTGCTGCTGCTGGGGATGATAGCGATGATGATGGAAATAAGGAAAATATTGGCTTCAAATTTTGGCAAAATGCCATCAATTTCGGGAACCATGTTAAGTCGATTACATAGACCCCCAGTTGTCAACTGGTGCTTATTTTTATCGACCTCGAAATGATGGAAGGCAAAATCAATTTCGGCAGCATTTAAACTCAGGACGTAAATACGGTCGAAGTGTTAATTATTTTGCCCAACGTGTTGTAAATTCTGCTATTTCGCCACCTTAATGATAATAATAATAATAATAATAATAATAATAATAATAATAATAATAATAATAATGATTTCAAATTTCGGTACAGGGCCAGAAATTTCAGGGTAGTGGGAGAAATCGATTACATCGACGCCAGTGCTCAGCTGGTATTTATTTTATCAACCCGAAAGGAAGAAAGACAAAGTCGACCTTGGCGTGATTTGAACTCAGAGTATAAAGCCGGAAGAAAAGTCACTCACCGCAACCACCAGCACAACCAAAAGGTATGTAGCTGTTGAAGTAGATAAACTGATTAGTAATGTAAGATATACTCTCAGACGTACTTAAGATTAAATAAAAGCACACGCAAAACTATTCTAACACTCAGTTCATGGTTATATGCGCATATATATATACTTGGATGTAAACCTTGGTTACGAAATATAAAATGTATTACACCAAGCCATAAATTAGCATTAAATAATATACTACAAAAACACTAAAATTAAAGACCTTCTCATTAATAACAAAGTACAAGTATAAATCTAGCAAAGAAGTTACCAATGAGCAATGTGATTTATAAATTCAACTGCAAACGTGCAAGTTATAACTTCATAACCCCAAAAGCTAAATTGATCATATAAATACGATATTCTCCCGCTACTCACTGTGCATTTGCAATAACGATAAATTGCGAAGCAATACAAAATACACCAAGCAATATAAAACAAACCAGATAGGAAACATTAGTTAGCATCACAACTACACTCTACACTATTCCTACAAAAATTGACGATTAATTCTGGAAGCAATAGCATTCATTTATCACGAAGATTTAACACCTGTATAATGGCTTGTAAATCTATCGGTTAAAAAAAAATTAATTGCATCTACACCAATCACATTTGTCCTGCCTGTTATAAAGAAAAAGGAATCTATAACTCAGATCTCAGTATCTGAGATTATGAAGATCTAAAAATGGTGAAGATCGACGAACACGCCCCAACGCAAGCACACACACACACGCACACACGCACGCACGCACGCACGCACACACACACACACACACACACACACACACACTTGGTTTTTGTATTTGGTTTGCAACATTCTGGATGTGAATTCGTGTTTTGAAACACGACAAACAATAATCAAATGGTTGTTTAACCAACACAAAACAAACAATTGATTCATTAGTTGCTTAGATATCTAACTAAATGTCTAACAATAAAGATGTGATATTGAACCAGTGCGTGTTGTTTTGTTACTATTGGCGTAATGACTCTCCCAAGACGCAACACGATGTGTATATATATAGATATATGGATTCGATATAAATAATGTGACTAGAACAGAGGGGTATATACAACACGCACTCTGTCTTACTCTTTCTGTGTGCTTGTGTGAGTATTTAATTTACAAACACGAAACAACAAATATCAAAATCTAGATGCTTACAACTATTAGAACATGAAAGGTAATGACTTTAGAATTTGTATCAGCGAAGAATTTCTATGTAAATTTTGGATGTAAAAATATATCGAGTTGACCACCACTTAAATCAGAGAACTACTCTTCATGGAGTTTCGACGTGATTTCGCCTCCTGAGTGAAATATATCACCTCGGTCATTTGGAGCTAAGCTGAAGCTTTTCTTCTTATATACAGAATATGGAAAAGTATATATTTGTTGGGGTGTACTGACGATTGTCAAGCTAGAATTTACGTGATTACGGAGAATAAGTGGGAAAGAGAAAGAAAGGTGTGTATATTTATTTTTAATGCGAACACGTACGCTAGAACTACAAAGACAACGGCTGTTGAATTTTGTCTGCGATTTCAGTAGATTTAGTGTATAAACATCACATTGATTTGAACTCCAAGTGACGTCTGCAGACTACCAGAAACATTGCTTTGGCATAATTGCGCCTCATCACGATCTAATGTACATGAGCGTGATAGCAATAATTTTACACATCGTTATACAAACATTCATACATACGTAAGTACATGCATATACGCACATATACTTGTACATGTATGCATGTATATATATATATATATATATATATATATATATATATATGTGTGTGTGTGTGTGTGTGTGTGTGTGTGTGTGTGTGTTTGCGTGTGTGTATGTGTGTGTGTGTGTGTTTGTGTGTGTGTGTGTTTGTGTGTGCGTGCGTACACATGTGTAAGACCCTATCCGGGAGGAATTGTGAAAGGGAACATAACAAGCTCTGCATGAGTTATCACCTTTATGTATGTATGTATGTATGTATGTATGTATGCATGTATGTGTGTATATATATATATATATATACACACACACACACACACACACACACACACACACACACACACACACATATATATATATATATATATAGATATATATATATATATATATACATGCATATAAATGTGCGCATGTGAGTGTGCATGCTTGGGTATATGTATGTGTGTATACACACACATAAGCACGCATACTCACATGTTTATTCATGAAACTTTATTTAATAGATTTTGTAATTAATACTCCAAGCATGCACTTAATGAAGTACTCGTATACTGTTTATGGACTCGAAATAATATTTAATATTAATAGGGAATGCTTTCTTCAGGGTTTCACTGAAAAACCAGGTTTTAGTTTTAACTGCGTAACTTGGAACAGTCATACTTAATATTATACATGCATGCATACATACATACATACATACGTATATATATGTATGCATAAATAGACACATACATACACACATATATACATATACACGCGCATAAGCATATCTGTGTCTTTGTTTTCTCCCTGAATACGCACACTCACTCATACATACGTATAAATATAAATATCAGATTGATAGGCATGGTTCTGTAGTTTATATTTACAGTTGCTGTGGCAACCTCTGCACATGGTCTTGCATTTGGCAACGTTGCATTTGCAACTGCTGCTGCAACTACTGAATTCACTGATGATCATCATATATGCTGATTCACACGCAGCTTCAGTTGCATTTTGCACACCACTACTACTACTACTACTACCACTACTACCACTACTACTACTACTACTACTACTACTACTACTACTACTACTACTACTGCTACTTTATATGCATTTGCTGTAAATTCTGCACATAGTGATGCATTTTTAGTTGCAGCCACTATTTACACCACTGCCAGGAACGTTAGTGCTGCTACTACCACCGCTACCACTACCATCAAAATCAACAACCACACCCTCCTACTAATAATACCACTTATGCCGATATCATTACCTCCAAAGTCATTGCCCTCTACTCTTGCCATCATTACTACTACACATATTAGGACTGAACACATTTTACTACTACTACTACTACTACTACTACTACTACTACTACTACTACTACTACTACTACTAATACTACTACTACTACTACTACTACCACCGCCACCATCACCACTAAGGCTGC